>NC_067155.1:37300303-37332803 GCF_903995435.1 Acomys russatus | reverse complement strand
CCCCATATTCCCAGCCTAGGAACATGTGGCCTGGTGTATGTGGGGGCCAGCTTCATCAGAAAGCCACGACAGCCCCAGGTTTCCTCAGAGCACATCTCCCATCCCAGCCAGACATCTGGCTAATCATCAATTGGCTTTACAACAGTTTCACTTATAATAAAGTAATAAAAACCGCACATCTAAGCAGTGCATTGCTGATCTAACACAGCCAAGGAACCTAGGGAGTCTGGGGCGATTGTAAACTCACAGGCCTGTTCAGCGTGGAGACACTGGTGGAATGGGTTGTGGGGTCACAGCTGTGGGCCACTGTAAGGAGCTACCCCGGCTGCTGGGTCTGATATTTATTTATTTATTTTTGAGACAGGGTTTCTCTGTGTAGTCCTGGCTGTCCTGGAACTCACTCTGTAGATCAGCCTGGCCTTGAACTCACAGATCTGCCTGCCTCTGCCTCCCGAGTCCTGGGATTAAAGGCGTGCGCCACCACCGCCCGAATGCTGACTCTTGTTTATAGTTGAGCTCATGCTTGTGTGGTGGGATTTTCTCCCTTGCATTCTTCAGGGGTTCCGAAGGCACTTAGAGACACCCCTCTGAGAAGCTTGTGGCACCTAGGGACCTTGTTCTCTGAAAGCTAACAAGTGCATGATATTCGGGGACAGTATCAGTGAGTTTCCAAGACCTGGATTAGGCCAAGACGTGAACACAGGCCTGATAATTGACACTAGAACTTTCCAAGTTCCCTGTATGTATGGTCTGTTCTAGGAGGGTCTGTGTTCTGGGGACAAGCACACAGGACATTCCAAAGACAGGTGTCCCCAAAGATCTGGTGATATGATCAGAATTCTTACTACCTGACCTCTGGAGCCCCAGCACCCCAGGCTTGGACTGCTCTGGGATGGAGGGGTTCCCCTAAGGCTCATCCATGCATAACTCTCCCAGGCTACACCTATGCCCTACAGAAGAGCCAAGGGGAGCCCGTGGCCCATGCGAATGCCTCCTCAGGCTTCTGGTGGTTAATCTTCATTATCAAGTTGATTGGATTTAGAATCACCACAGAGGGGCTGAAGAGAGGAATCGGCAGTTAAGAGCACACATTGCTCTTCTAGAGAACGCGCGTTCGATTCCCCAGCACCTACGTCAGGCTGCTCACAGTATCCTGCCACTCTGGGTCAAGGGAGTCAGATGCCTCTGGCCTCTGCAGGCATTTGCATGTACATACCTACACGCATGCATGCATGTGTGAGCGCGCACACACACACACACAAAATCACATATACCTACACACATCCACGCACACACAAACATACACACACATAGCTACATATACGTACATGCACATACACACATACCAACACACACACATACACGCACATACACACATATACACAAAATAAAATGATGGAAACACACCTCTGGGTACCTCTAGGAGGAAACAAGGTGTTTCTACTGAGGCCCAGGTGCAAAGAGAAGATCTCTCCTGAAAGTGGGCAGCACACAGTCTGAATAAAAAGAAGAAAGTAAGCCTGAACACTAGCATTCATCTCTTTCTGCTTCCTGGTTGCAGGTGCAATGTGACCAGCTGCCTCACACTCCTGCCAGTATGCCTTCCCCCCCCTCCCCTCCATGATGGACTGTGTACCTTCAAACTGTGAGCCAAAACAAACCTTTTCCCCACTTAAATTGTTTTTGTCGGGAGGTTTTGTCACAGCGATGGGAAAATTAACTAATATAGCGACAGTGGGTTCTAGCAGGAAAATGAAGCCAGGACCATTTCCAACCTCTATCCCACCTTCCCTGCTCACCCATTTGAGACTTTCACCTAGAAGCCCCAAAAGGGATACTGTGGCTCCATGTGCAGGGAAAGAAACCGAGGCTGGATAAGTTAGAAGTGTCACTCAGAGGAAGGACAGCAGGTTACCAAGAAGAGACTTGATACCCTATGAGCATATACAGGGGGAGGTAATCCCCCTCAGGAACAGTTATAGGGGAGGGGAATAAGGGGAAAATGGGAGGGAGGGAAGAATGGGAGGATACAAGGGATGGGATAACCATTGAGATATAACAAGAATAAATTAATTTTAAAAAAAGTTAGAAGTGACTCAGCTTCTATGTGCAGGTGACCCCTGTGCTGAGTGGCAGGGAGCTCGTACACCTTTAGCAGGGATGCTGCCTCTGGGTCAGTGGTACTGACCTGGGACATACGGAGAGAGGATCATCTGCTCTGGTATCACCCCCTAATCACAGATGCTGTTCTAGGTTTGGTGAAAAGTGATATCTTATTAGACCGAAACCTGGGTGGCAAGAACAGGTACCACTCTAACCGATGATGGGAGCTGCTGTAGCCAGGGTTTTTGCAAAGGACCAATGATGAGCTGATGTCCTATGGAGTCTCTAGAGGCCTTTCAGGCAGGAAGCAGCAGCATGTGCAGGGGCTGCTATGAAGTGGTGAGAGAGAGAGAGAGAGAGAGAGAGAGAGAGAGAGAGAGAGAGAGAGAGAGACAGACAGACAGACAAACAGACAGACAGAGGCAGAGACAGGGACACAGAGAGACAGAGACAGAGATAGAGACAGAGAGACAACCATACAGAGACAGAGACACAGACAGGGAGACAGAAAATTGCACCAGCTTAGGGAGGGGAGGTGGGATGGATGCCTGCTATTGAGTGGTGACAGGTTGGGTGAGAGAGTTATGTGACTTTTCCTGGGGAGACCTAAAAAGACACCTACTCACTCCAGATGACAGACCAAAGGAACTATTCCACCTATGCCAACTTAGCAAAGCAATGACTTTATTGGGGTATGAGCAAAAGGTCACTTCCAGAAGTATGGGCAATGCAAAGTCAGCTGTATTATGGAAAAATCCACACTAAAGCAGCATTCCTCCTTGCATGACCCACAAGTAGCTGGGTCAGCAAGTCTCCTCTCCCCATTAGTTATTACTGCTTAGATAACCATGGAGAGGAACCTTGTGAGTCTCCTCAGCTTCAGGAACCTCCTGAGCCTTGCAAGTTACATTTACAGCTGGGTGTGGTGGCACATACCTTTAATCCCAGCACTAGGGAGGCAGAGGCTAGTGGATCGCTGTGAGTTCGAGGCCAGCCTGGTCTACAAAGTGAGTCTAGGACAGTCAAGGCTACACAGAGAGACCCTGTCTCGAAAAACCAAAAACAAAAATCAAACAAGCAAGTTACATTTACTTGCTGAGTAAATACCTACTCAGATTTCCCCCCGGAGACAAGGATTCTCTGTGTAACCCTGTCTGTCCTGGAACTCACTCTGTAGACCAGGCTGGTCTCACACTCAGAAATCTGCTTGCCTCTGCCTCTCGAGTGCTGGGACTAAAGGTGTGTGCCACTACAGCCAGGCTAACTTGCTGAGTCTTAAGGGTATCGATGCCCAAGTGTGGGCTGGAACAGGGGGGATATGTATACTGGAGTACTGGGGGAGATATCCTAGAGTCTGGATGGAAAGTCAGATGGTGAAGGGATGGGGAAATTAACTAGGGCAGTTTTTGCCATCCATTCCATATGCTAGGAAGTCTATAGGGAATCTTCCACATGGCAACTATTGCCCCAGGATTCCAAGGTGATAAAGACGGGGCAAGAAACTGTGGAGATGTCCACTGTGTGGTGTCTACTATTCCCTTGTTTTTTTGTTTTGTTTTTGTTTGTTTGTTTTTGTTTTTGTTTTGTTTTGTTTTTTAGCCAGTGGCTGTAGTTTTCCTGATGGGGAGCCTAACCAACCACAGTGAAGGAACTTGAAGACTGGACCTGTAGGGCTGTGTGTTCTTAGTCCGCCCCTTTCTTTAAGGAAACCATCTGCAGGACCTAGCACAAGGACCCTTTCTTCCCCTTCCCTGTGTCTGGAATGGGATGCTAAACCACATGGGCTACAGAGTGAGTTCCAGGTCAGTCTCTGCATCTTAGTGAGCTCCAGTCTCAAAGTAAATAGAATAAAGGGACAGGGATGGAGCTCAGTGGTAGAGCACCTGCCTAGAATCCCCCAGTGAGGGGCTGGGGTGTGTCTCAGTGGTAGAGCATCTGCCTAGAATCCCCCAGCGAGGGGCTGGGGTGTGGCTCATTGCATGTGGGAAGTCCTTGGTTCCATCTCCAGTACATATAAGGAAAAGTTAGGGGGGGAAAGAAGAAGGGGTGGGGAGAGGTGACTGAAAAGATGGCTCAACTGCGAGGAGTGCATGTTGAACTTGCAGAGGACTAGAATTCAGTTTCAAGCACCCACATTGCTTTGGACACAACCTCCTGTAATTCCAGCTTCAGGGGACTCTGATGCCCTCTTCTGGTCTCCACAGGCACTGCACATACACATGTGGCACACGCACATGCCTACATAAGCATAAAAACAAAATCTTTAAGGAAAGAAAAGAAGAAAGGAGCCACCACTTAAATCTACACCTCAGTCCACTGAGGCTGGGAGAAAATGAGGGACCTCCCTTCAGCCTGTGTCCTCAGAGACTCCAGTCCACCCTTCGTCTTTCTGATAGCTACCTAGAGACACAGTACAGCTCTTGAGCCATGAAGCTTCAGGCCCCTCAAAGGCCCACATGTGACCACCTAGACCCTCTCTGCCGGCTGGTGGGGCCTCAGGGGCTCTGTGGCAGCCGGCTTGATTGCGCGGCCCCGGAGATGATTTTCAAGGTGAAATTTCTAGTCCAGTTGAGTCACTTTCGTTCAAGGCAACGCGCAAAATGTCATCCCCGCCCCGTTCCGCGGCAGCGTGCGTTCTCCGGTCGCATTTAAATTTACTCCACTTTCCCTCTCTGACACCTGTTTAAATCAATATCTTCCTCTCCAGGTCGCGGAGAGAATGTGCCCGGCTCTCCACACAGCGCTTCTCAAATCCACTAAAATCAACACAATAATTGAAATATTTTCAAGCTGATTACACCGCAGCCCGAGGCTAGCCTGGTTGCTAGGGGTGAGCTCCACGGTTGCTAGGGGGAGTAAATCACACCGCATTATTTGATTTTTGTTATAGATATGAAACCGCTACTCCCACGATTAAATGTCTCTCAGCCTAACACCTATGGGACCTGGGGAGAGAGGAGAGAGGGGGTCCAACCTTGACCCTGTCAAATAAATATCTCTAACTTTTCCCGTCCTCCAGCTCCCCAGCCAAACCTGTCTACGGATTGCTTCTTCTTTTCTTTTCTTTTCTTTTCTTTTCTTTTCTTTTCTTTTCTTTTCTTTCCTTTTCTTTTCTTTCTTCGTTCTTCTTTCTTCTCTTAACCCGACTTTAAAGAACAAAGCTATGGGGACAAGAGGGCGAGGAGAGGAAGGACATTCCGGTCTGTTAATGGTTGTTCATGGGGGGGGGGGCAGGGGGGACCTCACAGCTATGCCAGACCCTGGGTGATGGCAGAGCTTGCTGCCACCACCCTGTGGTCTTCAGAACGCTGGCTGCCTGGGTTCACTTCACCTCTGTCCTAGCTTCTGGTCAGGTTGGGTGCTGTGGGTGCTGCTCGGCCCTGGTGGCCCCTGTTTGCTCTTCTTCCTTCTTAGCTTCCATGATTTCGGCTGAGGTCACAGCTTAGGTCTTGGAGTGCTACATTGGCTAAGAGGTGGGTGTTGTAGGGTACCTAAGTCCTAGGATAGAGGCACCAGGAGAGACATATTCACACTGTCCAGAGAGTCAGACAGAGCCCTACCCCTGCCCTGGGGGAAGCAGGCGCCTACTGAGCCCCTATTTGTTACTCAGGGAGAGTCAGTGACTCCAGGCACCTCATCCCCCCCACCCCATACCTCTCCCAGTTGTGGCTCAGCCTCGGTAGCTCACCAGCTAGCTGTTGGGTGGGGTCCTCAGACTTATCCCCAGCTCCCCCAGGCTGGCCTCCACTGGAAAGAGAGTGGGTGTCCCTGCCAGCTTAGGGCCACCACCGCCTGCTGAGCTGTAAGTGCCACTGTGTTCTCGCCAGAGCCAGAGCCGCCTGACAGGCAGCAGGTGGGCGGGCGAGGCTGCCCTGCTGGGATCCAGCCAGCTGTTCTCATGAATGAATCTGAGTAAATTAACAAACACACACACAAACCTGTCACTTCCCTTGTTCTTGATGACTCTAAGTGCTAGGCTGGGCTGCCCCACACGAGTAAGTTGGGGATAGCCCAGGGGAGGCTCAGCATGATGCTCCCTTCCTTGGAGCACCTTCGCTCTGGCCCAGAACCTGTCTGCTCCTCCCCTTCAGCTTGCCCCTTGGAGGGTGGGGCAGGCTACCCTCACTGGATCAAATTGTTGCTCAGAGCCCTGGCTCTTGGGGAATCCCCCTCCCCCCATGCACCTAGTGGATGCAGCCTCAAGTTCTGGCTGCAGCTGCCTCTTGCAGAGCCCCCAAGTACTAGGCCCTGCCTCACCGTCACCTCTATGCCATGATTCATATGCTAGTTCTGGTCATTTCCACCTCCCTCCACCGACAGGATTTCTTTGTGTAGTCCTGGCTGGCCCAGAACTCCCTCTATAGACCAGGCTGGCCTCGACCTCACAGAGATCCACCTGCCTCTGCTTCCCAAGTGCTGGGATTAAAGGTGTGCGCCACCACCATCACTGCCACTGCCACCGCTGCCCAGCAGTTCTAGTCACCTCTGCTGGAGGCTCTTGCAGAGCATCGGAGCCACCACTGAGCCGGCTGCCCCGCTATAGATGATGAACAAAGCTCATCAATGTGTGCTCCGCGCAGGAGTTTGACCTATGTCCCTGGTAGTTGGGGTGGGGTGGGAACTGTCTTTGCTTCCTGATGGAGATGGAGAGACTGGGGTTCCAGGAACCTCCTCAACTCACAGAGCTTCAGAACTGAACCTGGATCTCCTCTTTGGGACTCATAGGATGGGGCACAATGTACTGCCCACCATGGGCACTTTTGTGTCTATAAACCTCATCACTGCCCAGGCACCCCTGCCAGCGTAGGTCTCAAAGTCAGTTCAGGTCATTACACAGTGTCCCAGCGAAGGCCATGCCTAGTCTTCTTCTTTTTCTTCTCCTCCTCCTCCTCTTCCGCCTCCTCTGCCTCTTCCTCCTCCTCCTTCTCCTCTTCCTCCTCCTCCTTCTTCTTTAAAGATTTATTTATTCATTGTGTATACAGTGCTCTACCTGCATGACAGAAGAGGGCATTAGATCACATTGTAGATGGTTGTGAGTCACCAGGTGCGTGCTGGGAATTGAACTCAGGAACTCTGAAAGAGCAGTCAGTGCTCTTAACCCCTGAGCCATCTCTCCAGCCCCATGGCCAGTCTTCTTGTTGAGACTCACCTTTGAGTCCATCCTACCTAGAAACTTTAGGGCACCTTCTCCACCCCAGTATGGCAGGTACAGTGGGATCTGAGACAATGAGTTCCTAAGGTGGAGCATGAACAGAGGCTCCCAGGAAGCAATGTGAATGCCTCCCTAGGCCTCTGTGAGGCTTTCACAAAGTGCTTCCTCAGCTCTTCCCACAGACTCAGGAACTTGGGCTGCCCCTGGGTGGAGATGAAGAAATCAAGGGCCAGAGAAATTCTGTCACCTGTGCCTTCGGCTAGGACCAGGGGCAGAGGACAGAGTGGTGTGGGCCAGCCAGGGAGGGGGCAGCTTAGCTTTGTTACCTTTAAATGTGTCCTGGCATCTACCCCTCTCTACAGGTAGGAACCTATAACCTCTTAGCTCAGGAACGGGCTGGGTTCACTGAGGGACTCCAGGCCCAGAAAGAGGCAATACCAACAGGGCATGGTAGCTCTATATGTGAACCCACACCTAAATTTTCCATCTGTAAACCTACCCCTAGATTTTCTCATGGGCAAACGGTTGGCAAACCCAGGTGCAGGCTTAGAAATGGGTGTCCAAGCCCCTTTCAGGTTGTAAAAGTCCAGCTGATCTGGGCATAGTGGTAAAATACCTGTCACCCAGCGTTCTTGAGGTTGAGGCAAGAGGATATCCAGCTCAAGGCTAGCCTGGGCTGCCTATGAAGAGCCTGCCTCAACCCTCCTCACCAAAGAAAGAAACATCTGGAGAATACAGACAAGTGTCACGAGGGCTGGCAAGATGGCGCAGCCACTACAGGTCCTTGCCTTGGCAGCCTGAGTTTGATCCCAGGGACCCATGTGGTGAAAGGAGAGAAGATGATACTCCTGCAAGTTGTCCTCTGATCCCCTGACACATGTGATGCAGCACCAGGACCCCTCCTCCCTCCAAAAAAGATGTTTTTAAAAAGAAGAAAAGTATTAATTCCAGCACTCGGGACACAGAGGCTGGCGGATTGCTGTGAGTTCCAGGCCAGCCTGGTCTGCAAAGTGAGTCCAGGACAGCCAAGACTACACAGAGAAACCCAGTCTCGGAAAAGAAGAAGAAGAAGAAGAAGAAGAAGAAGAAGAAGAAGAAGAAGAAGAAGAAGAAGAAGAAGAAGAAGAAGAAGAAGAAGAAGAAGAAGAAGAAGAAGAAGAAGAAGAAGAAGAAGAAGAAGAAGAACCACCATCTGTGGCTGGGACAGACCCAGAATGTTCCAGAATGGAAAAGCCAGTCTCGTCTGAGGTCCTGGGGTGCATAAACCTTCCCCAGAGGTCTAGCAAGCTGTACCCCTCACTGGGCCATAAACAGACCCCCTCCCCCACTTCCAGGTCTCAGTTTCCCCCTCAGAGGCACCTCAGAATATAATGGGACTAGAACAAGCACTCACTAAATTATTCTGGTTTACCTTAGTGTACCTTACTTTTATTTTTTAAATTAATTTAATTAATCACACGTGGCAGTCAGAGAACAAACTATAGGAATTGTTTCTCTCTTTCCACCATGTGGGTCTCAGGGATCAAACTCAGGTCTTTAGGCTTGGTGGCAAATGCCATTACCCACCGAACCATGCCGATGGCCCCGTGTTGGCTATTTTGAAGTGTCCCCTAAAGTTTTGAGGTGAGGATCTGGGACTCTGTCACTAGAGGTCATAAGGCCATCTTCTGCTTGGTAAGATGTCTCCTCCACTCTGCCAGTCAGTCCTTACTACCACTTTGGGGACCTTGGCAAGCTTCTTATCATCCATTGGTCCCTGAAGGGACATGGCCACAGGTGGCTCTCTGTGTAATGGGTCAAGAGTCAGGTCTTAAGCCATAAGGCCCTGGTCCTCTGCTCACCTGGCCACCCATGCCCCTACAGATGACTTAGTGACTCTGAGGGGCTTTGGGGAGAAAAGGCCGAGTCCTATACCATAGGTCTCAACAGTTTGTATCATCTCCCACTGAGGCACAGCTTGCTGGCCAGCAGGTATCAGCCTGAATTCTGGAAGGAATCTCAGGGTCGCAGGGCATCCGGTGTCGTCATTCCTGTGGACTGGTCTTGTGTTCACATAAGAAGTGTGGTGGACGGTGTATGGGGGGAGGTTCGGAGGAAGGGTCTGGCTAGGGTGGTGGGAACCCTAGGCTCAGAGTCAGGCAACTTGGCTCTCAGGAAGCTCAGAGTCTAGTCCTTGGCACCTGTGGGGGTCTGCAGCAGCTGTGAAAAGCCAGTGTGGGGCCCTTCCAGGGTACACCAGATGCCTAGGAGCTTGGCCTCTGGGATCCAGCTTGGAAGAGCTCCTCAAGACCTGGGTCTTGCTGTCTCTATCCACCTTAGAAACAGGCAGTTCTAGCACAAGGTGGCAGGAAGGCCCGGGCCTCACCCTGCACCCCTGCACCCCTGTGCCCCCGCACTAATCCAGCTTTTGCCTCCCAGCCACAACCCCCACCTTCTAGGACTCTTGATGGCCAGCCTCTGGTATACAGTCCATCCTGGCCCAGGCCTGGCGGGTGGGGGAGGGGGAAGGAGGGGGAGGGGGGAGGGGGACGGGGAGGGAAATGCATTCAGAACTGTCTCCCAAGTCGCCGAGTTTTTCCCAGGGGCCCCAGGGGAAAGCCCTGGAGTCCAATGCAACTGCCCATTGGGCTGCGGGAACTCTCCCCGGCTGTTCAGCGGAGCCATCTGCTGCCAGGACTGTGAGTCTCTCCCGGCAGAAGCTGCCCATGACAAGCCCTGGCTATGTCACTGCAGTTATCAACAGAACGCCACATCTGCCTACCCTGACACCAACAATGGTAGGCCATTTAGTCAGCCCCCCTCCCCCTGGCCACGGACAACAGCTTCCCGTATTATATTTTCTTACTTAATTAGCACTATCGTCCTTCCGAAATGGAGGCCAATTTTCCCATAATGACATCATTGTTAGGGAAGTGGCGGCGGGGCTGGGCTGTCACCGGGTTGCTGGAGACAGGTCCGTCTCTCTCCACTAACCCTGACAGGGAAGGGACGGGGCCTGGGTGGGAAGGGAAGGGCGGCCTATCCTCGGCCACCCCGTCACCTCCGACCACAGACATTGTTTCCGACAGTTCTCAGGAGCAGTGTGGCGGAAAATTGAGTCCAGATTCATTAGGGTTGCCAGTGTGCCGCTCAAGTCAGTTAAATTGATACATTTCCTAACGAAATTGAAGTGCTTTGTGCTGCCAGCGGAAAGCCGGGTGACCCGCCTCGGCCCGCTGAGCAGCCGAACGCGCTGACGGATCCATTAGGCGGCCCAGCCCGGGCCCTCTCCCTCCGTTTCCCGGCCCCGGCGCTGTAAATCTCAGCCAATTTCAGCCCTAATCATCATTATAAACGCTTCCTCCCAATGCCCCTGCCCGCGCCTCCGCCTCCAACACACACAGTCCCCGGTGTCACCAAGCCCTGCAACTCTGCAGGGTCAGCAGACCTGGTCTGGGGGGGGTGGTTTCCAGACCCCTATACCCACCGATCAGCTAGCTTCCAATGGGAGGAGGGATTCGCTCCATAGGCAGTGGGCCCATTCCACAGATGGGGAAACTGAGGCAGGGGATAGGAGGGTGGGGAGGGGCCCAGCGGGGACTGGGAATGCGCCTCATTGTAGGATGCTTGTCTAGCATTCCCCGAAGCCTGGATGTTGGTGAGCCTCGGCACCAAATAAAGTGGGCCCGGTGGTGCGTGCTGCCTGTCATCCCAGCGCTCCAGAGAGGGAGGCAGGAAGATCAGATGTCAGATATCAGTCTCAGCTACATAGTGAGTTAAAGGCCAGCCTGAGCTATATAAGCTCCTGCCTAAACAAACAAACCAAAAACAAAAATAAGAAAATCGTTTTGAAGGCGGGGCGTGGTGGCGCACTCGGGAGGCAGAGGCAGGCAGATAGCTGTGAGTTCGAGTCCAGCCTGGTCTACAAAGTGAGCCCAAGACAGCCAGGGCTACACAGAGAAACCCTGTCTCAAAAATCGAACACACAAACTAAAAGAAGATCATTTTGAGAGAATACAGCATAGTGTTGTTTGTTGAGTCAAGGGTCTCAGTATGTAATCTTGGCTGGCTTGAAACTCACTTTGTACATTAGGCTGGCCTTGAACTCACGGGTATCCTGCTTCTGCCCACCCCTTCCCCGCCAAGTCCTGGGATTAAAGGCATTGGCCACTACTAGTTCCATTAAAAAACCAACAGAAATATATTAAGACTGTCTATAAATGTCCAACAGACAGTATTCTAGTTGGAAGCCACTCTCAAAGAGAGCGATAGAACATTCTAGAATGACCTGGATTTTTCTCTCTACAGTCAATGTACCCCAAGAGGGTAACTGCTGTTCCAACTTTTATCATTTGCCCTCTCCTCTCTCTCTCTCTCTCTCTCTCTCTCTCTCTCTCTCTCTCTCTCTCTCTCTGTCTCTGTCTCTCTCTGTCTCTCTGTCTCTGTGTCTCTGTCTCTGTCTCTCTCTCTCTCTCTCTCTCTCTCTCTCTCTCTCTCTCTCTCTCTCTCTCTCTCTCTCTTTTAAATCTTGAAACAGGGTCCCATTAGGTAGCCCAAGGTGGTCTTGAACTCATGGCAACCTTCCTGCCTCACTCTTCTGAGCACTGAATTATAGTTGCACCATCATACCCCACTCTCATTTATGTTGTTGTTGCTTTGGGGTTTTTTGTTGTTGTGGTTGTTTTGTTTTGTTTTGTTTTGTTTGCAAGGCTGAGGATGGACCCAGGGTCTCATCATCATAGACCTAAGCTCTCCCTCTAAGCTCCATCCCCATAGCCTTGTCACTCACTGCTGGCCTCTATATGCACAGAACCTAGCCTTGCTTTTCTTTGGTTTGGATTGTATGGCTGACTGCAGAACCTATGAGACTCCCATATTCTATGTGGTGCTGTAACCAGTCCATTTTCAGTGCTGTATAGTAGTCCACCATGCTCCTGTACCAAAATCTACCTATCTCTTCCCCTGCTGCCTTCAGTCTGAAGCTGTGATGAGTCAGCCTGTTGCTGACAGGTCTTCTGAGCCTTGACATTTGTTTTTCCCTCTGCTCCATCTCTCCAGTTCCTCCGTCTCTGCTCACAGAGATGGTCTCCTTGCCCTCCACTCCCTCCTTACCTTCCCTCTATGCCTCCCATCTCTCCCCCTCCTCTTTCTGCCTCTTCTCTTTGCCCCTTCTCCCTCTCACTTCTTCACCCTCTTTTTTTTTCCCCTCCTCTTTTCCCTCTTTCTTGTCCACAAAATTGAATAGGAAATTCTACAACACAACGAAGGATAGACTGGAAGTATTACTTCTACTGTAGGACACTTACACCTTTTAGAAGTCCCCAGGACAGAAGCGCACCATGACATCAGCACAACAGGCCGCCAGGAGACTCTGGAGAGTCAACCCACATGGTGGCCACTGGCTCCTGTGTCCATAGAGTCCTGAGCTATGGAAGGTGGCTGTGGGGTAAAATACATACCAGGTCACTCTGTGGAAGTGTGACCAACTGGGTTGATATTTTACATGGATTAGTTCTTTAAATAATATTTTGGATCTATTATGATAAATTATTTTATTAAATAAAACATTTGAATGAACTTCAAACACTTATTTGTAAAGAATTGTTTATTTTATTTTATGTGTGCGTTTGCCTGCACATATGTATGTGCGCCACATGTGTGCAGTGCCCACCGAGGTCAGAGAGGGCATCAGATCAGTGGGACTTGGAGCTACAGGAATGTGGGTGCTGAGAACCAAACCCCAATCTCTGCAAGAGTGGCAAGTACTCTTAGCCACTGGTCCATCTCTCCAGCCCCTTATTTATTTATTTATTTATTTTACATGTCTTGTGGTGTATGAATGTATGGGTGAGTGTGCATATATAAATGAGAGGTTGTCATTGGGTCTCTTCCTCAAGCACTTTGCACCTTAGTCTTTGAGTCAAGGTCTCTCATTGAACCTGGAACTCTCCACTTTAGCTGGGTTGGCTGGCCAGTGAGCCCCAGGGTCCTGACTGTTTTCTACCTGTCCAGAACTGAGGTGATGGGTGAGTACTGTCCCACCAAGATTTTTACATATTACTGAAGGTTTCAAGGAAGCTCTCCTGAGGGGAGGGCTGATTCCTCTCTCTCTCCCTCCCTCTTCCCCCCTTCTCTCTCTGCCTCTCCCCCAAAACAGGGTTTCTATACAACCCTGGAATTCACTCTGTAAACCAGGCTGGCCTCGAACTCACAGAGATCCATATCTGCCTCCTCCTCCCAAGTGTTGGGAGTAAAGGTGTGCGCCACCACACCAAGCACAGACTATTCAGTTTCAGCCAGCTCATAGGGACCATGTGGCTGTCAGGCCTGGAGTTACTCTTGCACCATTCTCAACCTGCCTTGCACGGAGCAGCACTCTGTAGCCGAACCTTGGCCTGGGGTTAGCACCAGCCAGGACTGCTTTAAGATGGCCAGGGACCATCTACGGCTCATATGGAGCTCCTCTCATAGGAGCCCTGGGCCTCAGTTTACCTGTTTGAGAGGTTACTAGAGCCTTTGAACTGAACTAGTTGGTAATTCAGAGGCGGGGGACATGGCTGGGTGCTCACCTGTGGGAGCTGCAGTGCCCCCATATACTTTCAAGGCTTGGGCAGTTGACCCTTAAACACACTATATATATATATCCAGGGAGGAGTGTCAGGACATGGAGGGACATAGCTTACTTAGAGGCCACCTCAGCCTGGGTCACCTAGATCTGTCCCTGGGCCTCAGATGAGGGCTGGTAGAGCTATTTGCAGATAGCATGTCCTGGGCCTCTCCACAGTCATCAGTGATCAATTCTGTCTAGCTGTAGTTCTGTGGTCGGGGTGGTGGAGGATGCCTTGCTGGGTAAAAGGGGTAAATAATCAAGGAGGGTCCCTCATGGTCTGTGGGGCCTGGCCTGGCTGGGATGGGCAACCGAATACTTGATGGGGAGGGGAGGCCCCTGAGGGCCTTGAGAACTGGCTCCTCCTCCCCCTCCATGGGTGGACATTTGTTTACATGTCTCAGAGATGTTCAGAATGGATATTTATGGTGGCAGGAAAGAGCTGGCTTAGGGTTCTGGTGAGCAGAGGAGCGAACAGTATTTCCCAGTGAAGGGATGCTCAGAGCTCTTAACAGATCGATAAGCACATTTAGTCGATGGCCACAGGGCTTTAGAGGGAGGCAGGACCCTCCACCCCCTCTGCCCCGCCTCTTCTAGAGGGGTGCCTCCATGGAGACAGCAGGAGCCTGGGTCTTCTCAGTACCACGATGCTTCAAGCTCTCTGTACCCTCTGCGGTCTTCCCAGGTGGATGCAATGTAGTTGAGATCTTGAGCCCACACCTTGCATACAGCTAGGGGTGTCCGGGGTAGCCACCCCAACAATGGCTCCATTCCACCTCTAAACACAGATGAGCTGTGGTCTGTCAGTCACTTGACCAATTAGTTCTTTTGGTAGAAAAGGAATGCCAGGGATTGAATCCAGGGCCTCTTGCAGGCTAGGCCAATTAATCTATTAAGCCATGCTTCCAATTCCTCCTGGGTAATTCTAGGCTGGTGCTCTACCACTGAGCCACACTCTAGCCCTTCACTGGGTGATTCTAGGTAGGTGCTCTACCACTGAGCCACACCCCAACCCCTCACTGGGGGATTCTAGGCAGAAGCTCTGTCACTAAGTGTGTCCCCAGGCTTCTTTTTCCTTTTTATTTTGAGACAGTATCTCAGTTGTCAAGGATGAACTCACTGTTACCTAGGCTGGCCTTTTGAACTTTCCTGATCCTCCTGCCTCAGTCTCCTGAGGAGGTGGGTCGATAGGCCTCCCCTTCTCAGAGGAAGTCTGAAGGCAGTAGAAGCACCAAACAGGATAAACAGGAACAACCCTGGACACACCTGCGTCATCCTGTCCTCTGGTGCCCCTGGGACCACAGAACTCTCTGAACCTGGAGATCGAGAAGGGCTCTCTTATAGTTAATATCTTTATTTGAGGTTTAATTTTTTAAAACTTAGAGTGGGGTTGCACCAGGCATGGTGGTACATGCCTTTAGTCCTAGCACTTGAGAGTCAGAGGGAGGAGGGTCTCTGTGAGTTCGAGGCCAGCCTGGTCTACAAAGCAAGTCCAGGACAGCCAGGGCTACACAGAGAAACCTTGTCTCGGAGAAAAAGAAACTTAGAGTAGGGTTAAGAACTTCTCCATCAAGCCAGGTGTAATGGCACACACCTTTAATCTTAGAGCTTGGGAGGCAGAGGCAGGCAGATCTTTGAGCTTGAAGTCAACCTGGTCTACAGAATGACTTTCAGAACAGTCAGAGCTTCATAGAAAGAGCCTGTCATAAAACTGAACTTAACTAAAAGAACTTCTATAGGGGCTGGAGAGATGGCTCAGAGGTTAAGAGCACTGACTGCTCTTCCGAAGGTCCTCAGTTCAATTCCCAGCAACCACATGGTGACTTACAACCATCTATAATGTGATCTGATGCCCTCTTCTGGCCTGCAGGTGTGCATGCAGACAGAGCACTGTATGCATAATAATAAATAAATCTTAAAAAAAAAAAGAACTTCTTTATAATGGAATATTTTGTCATGTCTGATAACAGTTCTTCTGACTGTGTGAGGGCTGAGTGTGGGCTACTGTGTGAGCCAGGCTGAGGGTAACATGGCATCCCAGCTTTGAAGAGCTTAAACAAACAAACAAACAAAAAAAAAAAAAATGCCAGACCCAGGAAGTAGGCTGGCTCACAGCAGTACTCAAGAGACTAGGGCCGAAGAAGTTTGAGACCATCCTGGGCTACAGTGTGAGACCCTCCCTCCAGGAAAAGTAAAACTAGGTTGGAAAAATAAATAAAAATAGGACTAGGGGAATGGCTCAGCGGTAGATCACTTGCCTACAGTCCCCAGTGGGAGTATGGCTCTGTGGCATAACAGTTGCTTAGAATCTCCCAATGAGGCTTGCGACAGGAGTGGTCAAGGGTTGACTACTAGCAATGACACCGCTGTGAGGGTACACAGGAGACCAGAGCCGAGCATCAAGGTGGCTCTTGAGGCTCTCCCTCCCTCCTGGCTCTGTGACCCTGGCTCAGTCAACTTCTTGCCACTTCTCTAGGGTAAGCAGTTAGGGATTGGTTAAGGTGCTAGGGGTAATGAGCTCTGGCCAGCTGATGATCAGAGTGGGGCCTCAGTTTCCCCCGTCAGTCTAAGGGGCATCAAACAACATGGGAAAGACGGTGAAAGGCCATAATTGTCTATCAGCAAACTATGAAGTGCTGGCCTTCATCGTGAAGGGCTAAGTCTGTCTCTCCAGATGCAGGATTGCCCCGTCTTTTACTCTGAAGTTGATACATGAAGTAGGTTGCCTGCCCAGCTGGCCTCTGAGGAGGCCACGTGGTCCTAGCTCTGCCTTCCGTGTGACTGACTCAGGACTCTATTTCTTTAGATGTACCCACCCTGCTGAATCTTGCTGCCAGCCCAGGGGTGGCCTTCACGATGCCTAGGGGACCAGTAGCCAGTAAAATCCTGAATCGACCTACTTGGATTCCGCAGGCTGCGTGAATCAAGATCTGCCTCGGCCACGTAGCTGCTTGCCCTCCGTGGATAACTGGAGCTGAATTTGACACCCAAGGGGACCCCGAAGAGGTGTCCTGTGTACAACTGACCTTCTCCGTCCAGTGAACATCATCCCAGCCTGCCTTCTCACAGGGCCTGGATCCCATGGATGCGCAAAAGGGACATGTACAAGGCTGAATCACGTACAGTCTGTGGAGCAGTGGTGGGCAAGCTAGGTATATGACACACGCAGGTACACACACACACACACACACACACACACATACACACCTGTCATACTAGCATTTCGTGGGGGCAGGTGCTGAGACAGTGGGGTCCTGAGTTCACGGCTGGCCTGGCCTATTTGGTTTGACCATGTTTCAACATATCCTAAACAGGCCTTGCCTTGGTCATACAGTTTTGTAAACCTTGTACTTGAGAGTCTGAGACAGGAAGACAGGACATCAGAGTGCAACTTGTACCTTCCTTCAAATAACTGAGGGCTGGAGGCAATGTTCAGCCATAGAGCACCTGCCTAGCATGCCCAAGGCCCTGTATTGTATCCCCACAAATGCTTTTAAAAAAGAAAGGGAGGGAGGAAAGGAGGGAAAGTAAAGAAATGTGTGAAAGAGGGCAAGCTAGCAGGTTGCGAAGGTCGTGAGCAGGCATCTAAGGGGTCAGCAGCCTGCATGGCTGGCCACTAGCAAGAGCTCAAGCCATGGCGACATATGAGCAGACATCACTCCTATGTGGCTGCTGTCCAGGTTGTCCTGCCTGACACCTACTGTGTGCTGCCTACTCATCTTGATCTTGAGATAGACACTTCTCTTGTCCCCGTCTCACATGTGGCTATACAGAGGGTTGGCAGGTCCCATGGGCCAAGCCGACTCTTTTTCCAGCCCCGTGATTAGGCAAATTCACTGGTTGTGTTCTCTTTCTCTCAATCACCTATTCTCTCTGTCCTGCAGGATGCATAAACCACGGGAGGCCAGCAAGCCTTGCCCGGAAGCCTTGGTCCAAGGAGCCCAGCTTCCTAGAAGCCCAGAGGAGCCAAACGGTGTGTCAGTTGCTTACCCTGGTGTGTCCACAGAAGCTGCCCCCACTGTCCGGCTGCCGGGCACCCTGGGTATGATTGGGAGAACATGCGTCTTCTACTCCTGCGTCTGGCCAGGCTGGTTTTCATAATTAAATACCTCCCACCGTGCCTACCCAGCAAGGCTTCATGGAAGGTGAGAGCTTTCTAGATCTTGTGGGGAACTTCTCCAAGATTCAGGTGTGTGTTTGGAGGTTGGGGACATCCCTCTGTGGACCGCCGTGTCCTACATACTGAGCTGGCCGGTGGCCCACCGGTCTCGAGCTGTGGTGGATCTAGCTGGAAGGGCAACACCTCCCTAGCTTGGCAGGGTTGGTGGCAGGTCCTCCTTCAGTGCCCTCAGGAGGTCGGGCCTCCAGGCAGCTCCCAGCTCCCAGCTCCATTCATAAGCTAAGCTCACTCAAGGATGTCCTCCCACCCGTGTTAGCATCACCCACACTTGTAAAGACGCTAAACTGGCAGACTGGTTAAGATCGGGCTAGGGACAGGTCATTAATTCCACCTCTGGTCTAATTAGCCCTAATATCACTCTGATTCTCTCTGACACCTAGAAGGCCTCAGGCCAGCGCCTGGCTGCCCAGCGCCCTGTCTGCTCCTCTTGGTGGCCCCCATTGCAACCCCTCGCCACCCCCTCCCCCGCAGCAAGCCCATACCTTTCCCATCAAAACGGGCAATCCAAGCAGCTGGCTTCATGTCTCCTACTTTTTTTCTATTTTGAATTCTGGTAACTGACAATTTAACCTAAAAATCTTCTGTGTTTCCAGCTTGTACAGTGGTAAATAGAGATTGACAGTTTATTTTCGCGTTCCCCCGGCTGGAGGGGAGGGCAGAGAGGCGGTGGGGGGAAAACCCATTTGAAAGAAATACTTGCGGGTCCCTGACAGACTCCAGACCGGGGCTGTCGTCGACCGCCTTGGCAATCTGAGGGACCTGTCACACTGCGTGATCGGTCTTTTTACAAACACAAACGCCGCTGATTTCTTATCAAATGTAAAACCGGCCCGGCTCTTTCTTAAACGGTTACCGCGAGCATGAAATTGACATTGTGAATCACGAGTGACAAGGGGCTGTCTGGGCTGTAATTGATCCGTGCTTAGGAGGAGGCTGGGCCGGCCCTGAGCCCTCCCCAGACCCCTGAGCCCCCCAGGCTGAGCCTCAACCTCAGATCTCTGTCAATGGGAGAACACCAAGAAAACCTGTGATTCATATCCTAGGCGGGGGTTTTTTTTTTTCCACGTCTGCGATCCTCCGGAGGTGTCAATTCCAATTTCCACAGCTTCATCATTACCTACATCAAACGGCTGTAATTGGTGGCTACAGAAATTTATCCTCCAAAAGGGGAGAGAGAGAGAGAGAGAGAGAGAGAGAGAGAGAGAGAGAGAGAGAGAGAGAGAGAGAGAAAGAGAGAGAGAGAGAGAGAAGCGGGGGTGGGGGGGAGCTGTCGAGATGAGAAAAGGATGATGTTTCAGATGAGATTTTGAAGGCTGCAGCACCACCCTTGAGGTTGGCAGGGAAGAGAGGGGAGTGAGAGCCGGGGTTTGGCTTTGGAGAGGGTTCTGTCGGGTGTCACGGAACATTCACAAACCCTGTTTGGGGGACAGTATTGCCATCTCGGTGATGGCTGGCGACCCTGGAGGTCTTCTCCCTACCACGCTACAGTTTGCACAACTGGAGAGCTTGGATTTCTATGCACCACACAGAGGGGTCACTCTGTCATGATGGCTGCTTTACAGAAGGGGAAAAGAGACCTAGCGAGTGACCTCTCAGCAGTTTAGGGCCCCTCTCTTCAGGACTTTGCCACTTGTGTCTCTGGATCCCACCTCCCCACCCCACCCCCCGCAGAGCCTCTTTTCCATGTACCCCTACGTGCTCTGTCTGCTGGGAGAGCTGTGCTGGGCTGGCTGTGTAACCTGAATTTGTTTCTAAAGTTATAGAAAGGGCTGGGGCACCAGCCTCAACCTTTCTGTCTACCTGCAATGCTGGCTACTGTCACCTTGGTCTGGAGGGACCGACAGGAGGCCAGACTCACCCTCCACCTTGACCCAGCCCGCTTTGACTCCAATTCTCAGCACCAACATGGTGCCCGTGTTCAAATCCCCTGGGTCCTGAGGCCCCGTCCAGCAGTTCCCTGGATGAGTGTATTTATGTCTGTGGTTTGTTTTTTTTTTTTTTTTTTTCCATTTGAATTTTTTTCTGACTGATGAAATGATGATGGGAAATTACACACGCAGCGACCGTGCCCACAGCAACCCGCGGCAACCTTGCCAGCTCACAAGGCAACCCACACCCCTGGGCACTGGGCCAGCACTCCAAGCTCCTTACAGACACAGCAGGAAATCACTCGAGCACCCCCTACCACACACACAAACACACACACACACACACACTTCTGCAGATGGGGAACAGAAACCACCCACAAACCTGGCCCTCTCCTCAGCACTGTGAAGCCCGAGACCGTGTGATGGGCCCCCTGGAAATCCGTTCTGCTGCGTTTTGGCCAGAAGGTTCTCAGGCCTCTAACGTCAGGTGCCTGGTTCCTCCAGATAGCCTAGTGTCCTCTCCCATCCGTGCTGCCATGGATACACTGACACGGTGCCTATTCTTTTTACCTTGTCTCCTTGGAAGCTCAAAGCGAAACCATAGTGGGGTTCGTTGTTGCTGTTGCTTGCTTCGTTCTGTTTGTCTTGTGAGACAGGCTCTCCCCGTAGTTCTGGCTGTCCCAGAACTCGCTATGTGGTCCAGGCTGGTTTTGAGATTTCCGTGCCTGTGCCTCCACAGTGCAGGGATGAGAGGTGTGTGCCACTACTCCTGGTGTGTCTTTCTGCTTTGTTTTGCTTTGGTTTTTTAGTTGAGGCAAGATCTCATGTATCCTAGACTAGCCTCAAACTTGTTATATAGCCACGAGTGACCACAAACTCCTCACTTTTTTGTCTGTCCCTTAAAAGTGGTTGGATTACAGGCATGGCATCACCATATTTGTTTTGTGGTGCTGGGGATGGACCCCAGGGTTTCATGCATGCCCTCTCCTGACTCAGGTACACTCCCAGCCTCAGCAGTGTGTGTGTGTGTGTGTGTGTGTGTGTGTGTGTGTGTGTGTGCGTGTATGTACATGTATGTGTGTATGTGTGTATATGTGTATATGTGTGTGTGTGTATGTGAGTATGTGCGTGTATATGTAATCAATTGTGTGGTCCTTTAGTCCTCAGTGCCAAGCTCACTAGAAGTCCTAAATCCTTTAGAGACTGATGTGAGGTCTGAGTACGTGACGGTTTATGTAGGATGGGCGCGTCACCTGGGGAGGTGACACCCAGCCATCTTCTCACCATTTGCTCAGTACCCTGCCCAAGGATTCTGTAGGGATCCCAAGAGAGGATGGTGGCTCTGGACGAGACAGGATTGTGTTATGTGGGAGGCTCTGGGAGCAGTGACAAGGTGGCGTGAGTCAGGGCAGCTCTCAAGAGACTGTGACAGGAATGGAGTGAGAGATTATTTAGCTCAGGGTCAGAAGACATGTTTCATCTCTTTTGCCAGGTTTGATTGACATCGGTTCTCTGGAGTGTTGTCTTAAGACGGATTCCGAGGGCTGGAGAGATGGCTCAGTGGGTAAGAGTGCTTGCTGTGCAAGCATAAGGGCCTGAGTTCGAATCCCCAGCAGTCACATAGAAAGCCACGCACACACCTGTAATCCCAGTGCTGTGGATGGGGTTGGCAAGCCAAGAGAGTCACTGGGATTTGCTGGCTGCCAGTCTAGTGCCAGCTTCCGAGAGAGACTCTGCCTCAAGGACTCTGCCCCAAGGGAATAAGGTGGAGAGTGAGAGAGCAGGACCCCGACAGCCCCCTCTGGCCTTTGCTGGCAGACAGGAGCTACCACTGTTGACACTGTCATTTCATCCCTAGGGTCAGGGGTGTTAACCTATAAGCAGCTTCACAAGCCTGCCTCCAGGCTACTTAGCAACCTTACCACCAGGTGTGCGCTGGGCAACAGATGTAAAAGGACCAACTGTCTGTCTGTCTGTCTGTCTGTCTGTCTGTCTGTCTGTCTGTCTCTCTCTCTCTCTCTCTCTGTGTGTGTCCCTGAGGTGTCCCTTACCCACTTCCTTCTCTCCCCATGTTTCTACAATAAATCTTATCTCATACATGTTGACATGTTGTGTGGCGCATATTTCCTATTTTGTCAAGCGATCCAGCTACACTGAAGCTCAGCTGTCAGAATGTTAAACTTGTTGGCTGCTCATAGAGGCCGCTCTTGTAGGTAGAGTGATTCAAAGGGCCTGGGGTGACCTCTAGGAGTTCCATGTTTCTCTGCAGCCTTGGAGTGGGAACCCAGCAACTTCAGAGAAGGTAGCTGAGGCCACCTGTGGTCCTGACGCAGCAGAAGGACATCAAGCAGGATTGCCTGGGTTATGAGCTCATCCGGAGCCAGGGGCAGAGCTGAGACCTGGGCTTCTTGGGTGCAGTAGAGCTCTCTTCTTCTTCTTCTTCTTCTTCTTCTTCTTCTTCTTCTTCTTCTTCTTCTTCTTCTTCTTCTTCTGTTTTTGAGACAGGGTTTCTCTGTGTATCCTTGACTGTCCTGGACTCACTTTGTAGACCAGGCTGGCCTCGAACTCACAGTGATCCACCTGCTTCTGCCTTGGGAGGAGTGTTGGGATTAAAGGTGTAAACCATCATGCCCGGCTACAGTAGACCTCTCAAAAGGAGCTTTAGGTGTTGTGACATCAACTCCCAGATCCACAAGAGTGACGAGGTCTTTGTTGTCCGTCTCATCCCTGGAATAGGGACTTTTTTTGATGGGGTGGGGTGGGGGGTACTGAGTCACACAGAGCTAAAGTCGGCATGACATAGAATTAGTCTTTCTTATATCCTGTGTGTGTGGCTCCACCCCCCTGAAAACTGCCCCCAAAGGGCTCTGAGGAGCTCCGGTTGCCCTGCCGAGGGTAGTAGCTACTTCCCTACTCTAGAGCTTGAACTGAGCCTCACCCCACCACAGAGCTTCCTGGGGTGGGCCAGGCTGGGCTGGCATCTCCAAGTGAGTGGGAAAAGGGGGGGGGCAGCCAAAACTTTAAGGTATATGAACTGTGAAATTAAGTGGAAATACTCAAATAAGGAATGGCACAGCAACATAAGCAAAGATGTTTACCAGGCCTTGAAGTTAAATACAGATTTTTTCATAAACTCCAAACACAAGCGGCAATAAAGTTCTGTGGAATGTTAAATATAATTTACAGTGGAAAAAATGTTCCTTGCTGTCATAAACCCTCCAGAGGCATGTCACTTTGGGTCCCCGGGAAACTGGGTTCTGCTGCCCTACCCCACCTCCCTCGCTTGATATAACTTTGCTGGGTACCTCTAGCCCCCATAGAGATATAGACCTCTGGGAACCCATAGTAGGTTGGCCTCAGCCTGGCTGCCATCACATTTTCCCTGAGCAGCAGGTATCACCACGATCCCCAGGAGGTCAATAGGTAGCCAATAGGAGGATGGGGGGGGGGGGTGAAGGCCTGAAAAATCCTGATCCTTTCCAGCCTTGGCTTTGGGTAGTCATTTACACTATGGTGAGAATGAGCTTCTGAGACAGTAGTCTTCCCTCTGGCTTGAATAAGACTAGGGACAAAGGGGCTCGCTTAAAGCAGAACCCTCCTCCAGGCTAACTGTGGGCTGAGATGGCTGTCTAACCTCCCAGGGCTCTGCGGGGAGCAGCCAAGGTGAGAATTCTCATGAGGGAAATCCTACTGGGGTAATAACCCCACATCCCAGAAGCCCGTGTGAACATGCATTTGTGTGTGTGTGTGTGTGTGTGTGTGTGTGTGTGCATTTGTGTGTGTGTGTGTCCCCCCCCCCCACAGAGGAGTATGTGTCTGACAAGTGCTGAGCATTTAAGTGCCTGTGTTAATATGTGAGAATAAAAGAATATTTGTGTGTCTCTTGGGGTGGGGGCCATATGGGGGTCAGTGCTTGTGCCCAGGCAGCCGGGAGTCTCACCAAAAAAGGAGCCCATTTTCACCATGTTGTAAATGAATACCCAAGTCTTCTTTCTTGTGACAAGGCTGGAGTGGAGGAGGGGTGATGGGGTGCCAGGCTTAAGGCACTCTGATCTCTGATCTGGGCCACCCTGAAGCCCTGCTCCCTGCCACCTAGACACTGAGGCTACAGAAGAGGTGACAAGACACAGCAGCCTGGCAGAGTGGGTCAGGCCATTTCAGGAAGCTCAGAACTAGGCCTCCCCACATGAATTCCAGGCGCTGCTGCTGGGATCTGGGGACCAGGTGTGGCCCCTTTCTCTTCATGGGGGGCACGGAGGGGGTGGCACTCCCATCTTAAGGACTAGCAGGGAAGCAACCACAGCAGCAAGGGTCTGTGTGGCCAATCGATTTCTGTCCTCATCAGCTGGGCATCAGGGGAGGGGCCTGGCCCAAGATGGGCCACCTGGGTCCCAGGGCCTCAGGGGTCTCTTGGGATAGTTCTTTTGGGGCAGTGGGAAGGTGGTCCCCTACCCCCCACCCCCGCCCCTCCTGCTGCCTCTCCCAGGGCCCTCGTCACCTGGTGGCTCCTCAGCAAGTACATTTCCACATCCCCCCTGCCCCCCTAATTTATGCGTCTTGGTGGCAAGAAGTGTGTGGGGGGTATTTTCTTTAAAAACAAGATGGCTGTGAGAAAAAGCGACAGTGGCCGGAACCACTGGCTAGTTAGTGCTAAAGACTCGAGCTGCAGGCACGCAGCTGCGGAACAAAAAACAAACAAGCCACATGCAGTGCAGCGGCTCAGTGATGGGCCCTCATGCTTTGGGGGGGGGCGGGGAGCGCGGGCTCCTGGGGACATAGTGTCCCAAGGAGGGTACTACAGCAGGCAAGCTTCACACCCTCCAAGGATCTGAGAGCCTCTGGCAGGAGAGGGAGGACCCCTCCCACTGGCGACCCTGGGAAAAGGTCCCCGGAGAGAGACAGGGGTCGGAAAAGGCTTGTGGGAACCCAAATCCTGCCTAGTAATTTAAGCTTGCTGTCTCCTGTCCTGTCCCCTGGAAAGATGGGGAACAGCTGGTCACCCACAGCTTCTAATAAATCCCAACAGTGGAGGAGGAGGAATACCGCCTGGCGCAGGGACGCAGGGACGGCCGCCCTACTGTCCCCAGAGCAAAAGAGCAAAAGCTACGGATCTTTGGGTCTGGCCCGAACCCCTGGGGTTCTGGTCGCCAGAATAGGCTGTCGCTGACCCAACAGCCTTTGTTTGGGATGCACCGGGCTGTGCCAGGTGGGGAGGTCGGGAGGTCTGGAGGTGGGGGGGGACAGGCCTTGACTCCTTTGTGCAGCCAAGTTCTATGCGCTTTGTGTAGCACCGGGCGAACTTGCGCCTCCAGCCCGGGATTAGAGAAATCCGAGAGTGTTTTTTTCTGCATGCCTGCCCGCTCCCGGGCGCCCACGGCCTGCTGGGTAACTGCCTATTATCCTCTGGTTCCACTCCAGTGCCCTCCCCAATAAAACTTTTCATATCCTTATAAACGAACTCGATTGCCGTGTTATAAACATTTACACTGCACTAACAGATCATCTCCGTACATCGGAATTGGCTAAATTCCCTTTTCCAGATGAATATATTGAAGGAGATTACAGATATGATAGCTTTTCAGGCTGCTGAACCCAGAGAAATTAGTTTAGTGAGCACTTACAGGGGCTAAATTGGAACCATTAAATAGTGGATTAAATTGATGGCGTTTTCATTGTCTGTCCTTCGGTACCGCTGTAAAATCAATTAGCCGGCACCAGCCCATTCTCCCTGCCACAGTAATGGTCGCCCCCCTCAGGACCCTGATGCGAAACCTACCAGCAGCCGAGGAGTTTGGGGACACACCTGTGAGTTTCCCCGGGCAGAAGATAGCACTGCGGATTGCAATAGTCCCCTGCAAGCAAGCATCGGGGCTCCTGATGTCCAGATTTAACCAGCATAGTTTTCTTGCTATCTTCACCAGGCTCCAGGGGACCACCAGCCTCTGTCCTCTGCAGGGGCTTGGGGTTGGGACTTTGTGTTTCTGGGAAACCCAGTGAGTGAGTGTTTTGGAGGGAAGTAAAAATCTTGAAGGGCAGACAAGAACATGCAAAGTGCACCCATCCCCGGGGGAAGCAGGGCTTTTTGGTGTTGTTTGTATGTTGTTCAAATTTACTATACAGCCGAACACAGCTGTGAACTCCTGATCCTCCCGCCTCCGCCTTCTGAGTATTAAAAAAAAGTGCTAGCTCTTTTAAGCTATTTTTTTAATTAAAAAAAAAAAAAACCTAAATGAAAACAATTGTTAATTAATTTGAGATATTTTATTTATTTTTAATTATTTATTTATTGAGATATTTTGTTTACTTGACATAAGATCTCTTGTAACTAAAGTGGCCTTGAAGTTTGGTCAAAACTAATCCCAGGAGCTGGGGTTGTATGCGGATTGGTTGAGTGCCTGGCAGGCAAGAAGTCCCGGCTTCCATGCACAGTCCTACATAAACAGGGCATGATGCTGCAGATGAGGGAAACAGTGACCTCCTGACCCTTCTGCTGGGATGACAGCTGCCACCATACCGACTCTTTTGAGCATGTTAAAATAATTTTTAAAAGTGAATTTTTAATTACATTTATTTCTTTGCTTGTCCGTGTATGTGTACACGAGACATGAGTGTGTGCCGCAATGCACTTGCGGAGGTCGGAGGACAGCTTGCCTCAGACTGAGGAAAATGAGGAGAACTTGACAGTTGTCTCCTTCCACCAGGAGGGTCTCCCCATGAGGTACTCAGAACTGGCTGCACCTTTACCTGTTGCTGGAAACTTAACTTTTCTCTTTTTTTCTTTTTTCTTTTTTTTTTTCTTCTTCTTCTTTTTCTTTTTTCTTTCTTCTTTTTGAGACAGAGGTTCTCTGTGTAGCACTGGCTGTCCTGGACTCACTTTGCCCCTCCACCCCAGAGGTTTTGTTTGTTTGTTTGTTTTGTTTTTGAGATAGGGTCTCAGGTCGCCCAGGCTGGCCTTGAACTCACCATAAGCTAAGGATGATAACCTTAAGCTCTGGGTCCTGCTGCCTCCACCACGGAGTGCTAGGATTACAGGCATGTGCACCACCATGCCCAGCTTATGCAGTTCTGGGGATGGCACCCAAGGCTTGGTGCATGGCTGAGCAAGCCCTCTATCCACTGAACCACATCTCCAGACTTTGGTATTAGTTTTGACTGAACTCAACTTGTGACCCACCCCCACCCCTACCCGCAACTCTCCATGCCCCAGCTCCTGGCACCTAAGTTGCTCAAGGGACCTATAGAAGCCATTGTGCCCTTGAAGACTCACCCCAGACCCCTGGGAACACACCTTACTCATGCAGGAGAAAGCTAGGGTTTAGGGCCTCTCCCACCGTCACTTCCCAGCCCATGTGCAGTGATGCTACAAGTTTATACAGCCCTGGGGGAACCATGCTGGGGCCAGGAAGAAATCCGACCTCCCCCCCTCAACTCCTGGAAAGAGAGGGGGAGATGAGATGGGGGGTGGGTGCAGATCTTGTTGGGGTGACCAGAGCTTAGAGGTTGCTGAGGCTGGGAAGAACACAGAGTGACAGGCATCTTCTCAGCCACCAGCTTTCTACGGTGGCATGCCTTGGTGGCAGAGGGTTCTAGAGCCTCTGTGAAGACCCAGCTCGGCCAGCAGCTGCCTATCGAGAGGTCTCTGGGCTGGAGCCTCCATCTGAGGCCTGCGGTGTATGTGCCACACCTTTCCACAGCAGGATCCCTCATTCTAGACTGCCCAGGTTATGAACTCCATTCACAGTAGAGATGGACAATTGTCCCAGTTGGCTTTCTCGTTGCTGTGATCTGCACCAGTATCAAAAGGAACACAGGAGGAAAGAGTTCATTTAGCTTAGCCGTATATCAATCAGCCCATCACTGAGAAAAAAGTTAGGCCAGGAACTCAAGGCAGGAATCTGGAGGTAGAAATGGAAGCAGAGACCACCGAGAAACGCTGCTTTACTGGCTTGCTCCTCATGGCTTGCCCAGTGTCCTTTCTTTCTTTCTTTCTTTCTTTCTTTCTTTCTTTTCTTTCTTTTCTTTTTTTTTTTTTTTTTGTAGCCTTGGCTGTCCTGGACTCACTCTGTAGACCAGGCTGGCCTCGAACACACAGAGATCTGCCTGCCTCTGCCTCCCGAGTGCTGAGATTAAAGGCTTGAGCCACCACCACCCAGCTCAACTTGCTTTCTTATATAAGCCAGGACCACCAAGCCCAGGGTGACACCACCTTCAATGAACTGGGCCGTCTCTCAGCAATCATCCACCAAGAGAATACCCTCAGACTTGCCCTCAGGGTAATCTGATGGAGGTAACCCCTCAATTGAAGAGGTTTCCTCTTCTCAGATGACTTAAGTTGACAGGAAAAAAAAAGACCCTGAGTCAGCTCAATGGCCAAGTTCAGAGACACCCCCCACCTCCCACCCCACTCCCCATCCCCATTCTCACCCTATCCCCCACCCCCACCCCATTCTCCATACCCTACACCCCACATACCCCCTACACACACACTCCATCCGCTATGGCACAGGGATCTTTTAGATCTTTTAGTATGTTTTCCTCTGTAGGCTTGGGCTGGACATTGGGCTTCAGAAGAGGAGAGGAGGGTAGACAGGTGGACAGGAACTGAGGGATGTCCTACTGTGTGCACAGGCCTGGGGATTCCTGGAGCAAGGGTGCTCGAGTACTGGTGCCAGGTGTGCAGGACGAGGTCCATTGTCTGAAGACGTCCTGAAGGCATAATGTCCAGGTGTCACAGGCAGGGCATGGGGGTGGCTGGACTCCTGCGGCTCCTTTTCCTCCACTTCAGCCCCCTACTTCTCCTCCTCACCCCACACCCTGCCTCCTCACCAACCTGTCTCTGGTTCATCTGTCCCTGTTCCCCAGGCAGAGCAGTATATCCTGTAGACTTGAGCTAGAAAAGGCTGACTTGGAGTGGAAGAAGGCAGCTGGACCAAGCTGTGGTGCTCCTATAAGCGCGGACTGAGCTCTTTCTTGGCCCAAGCTGGGTCTTTCTCATATTCAAGAACACATGCCTTTAATCCCAGCCCTCAGGAAGCAGAGGCAGGCGAGTCACTGTGAGTTCAAGGCCAGCTCAGTCTACAAAGTGAGTCCAAGACAGCCAAGGCTACACAGAGAAACCCTGTCTCGAAAAACAAAAAAACAAAAAGCAAAAACAAAAACAACAACAAAAGAACACTTGCCACAGAGACCAGGTAAGAAAGCAGCACTGGGGGAACCCAACGGAAGTTGCTGCCAGGGCATGCGTGGGAGGTGGGGGGAGGGCAATTAAGAACGTCTCACAGCAGAGTGGGGGGGGGGGCACGGCAACCCTAGCAGCGTATGCTTCACTTCGGGCTCTGCTGCTACACTGGGACATCTTAGATGTCATTCAGAGTCCCTCACCCCGGCCACTGCCCATATTGACTTCTTTCTTTCTTTTTCTTTGTTTTGTGGGGGGCTATGGAGCCAGCTGTGTGTGAGGTGCTATGCTGCGAACTCCTGGAAGTAGGAAGGAGAAAGACAGAGCCAACCTGAGGGGAAGGGTTTGGGCTCCCTCCTGTGGCTCCCCCTTCTTGTTCATAGAGCTGGGGTGCCAGGCAGATTATCCAGGATCAGCCCCAGCTCCCAGATCCTGACTCCTGGCCCCCCACGGGCTCCCAGCACCTCCCTGTCTTCACCTTTCCTGACCCCTGACCCCTGATTGCTCTGAGAACTGGCAAGGCCCCAGGCCAGGCTGAGAGGCCCCTGTTCCGGTGGATTAACGCCTTTCCCAAAATAAAAACACATGGCAGTTTCATGTGAGCTCAGCTGCTGGCTAGTGGTCCTCAGAAGCAGAGAAGAGGACAGGGGACAGAGGACAGGGGAGGCAAGCTGTGCTCAGTGGTGGTCAGGTGGTAGGCACACAAAAAGGGGAAACGGGTTTTCTAGGTACCCAGCTGCAGGTAGGGCACAGGAGGAAAGCCAGGCCAGGGCAGGGTATCTGACTAGGGATTTCCCGAGCCCCCCCCCCCCCCGCCACTGCCTTCTGTATCTTTTAGTACTTATGACCTCATTCTATAGATGAGGAAAGTGAGGGCCAGTGACAGTAAAGATAGACCCAGGGTCCCAGATGACTTACTATACAATCAATTATATAGTTATATTCACACTCTTAGGTGGAAGAGTTGTGTCTCAGAGAGGGGCAGGCACCTGCCCAAGGTCACATGGAAGACTTGATGACAAAGAGCCAGAATATGGGCAGACCCCCATCCTCCTGTCTGCCAGGCTCCAGGAGTGTCTTTCCACCCCACCCGAGCCCCTTGGTCGGGCTGAGCCCTGCTTGCTTACCTAATCCCTGGGTTGTGTGGATAATGTTTCTAACCAGCTGGGAGTGGGTTCTGTGAGGTCAGGTGCAGGGGGAGGGGCAGTGCAGGGGAGGGGCGGAGAGACAGGTGAGAAGATTGGCCCTGGGAAGTTCTCACGGAGGGGATGGAGGGGACAGGTTGACCTAGCCCACCCACCCCCACCCCCACCCCTCCCCATCGGGTTACCCTCCACAAAGACTGAGTCTGGTGCTCATCTGGGCACGTGTGGCCCAGATGCTAAAGCTGAGAGGCTCCTCTTGGGAAGAAGTGGGGGGGGGGTGGCAGGGGGGATGGGTGTCCCATCCTCAGCAGGCTCTGCCTGGACTCCAGACTCCAGCTAAGGCTCATACTCCTGGCTGTTCTGCAGTTAGTGCTCTTCCTGTATTGTCCCCTATATACCGGGGGAATGCAGCTATCAGTACAGCCGTGGAGCTACCCCCACCCAAGTCAAGGACCTAGGGGCCTGAGGTCACTGAGTGATTTTTGTCCCTCTGAGCCTCAGTTTTTTCTCTGTGGAATGGGCTAAGTCCTCATCCACCCTCAGGTCCTTGAGAAAAGTGGGCAGGGCTGGAACCCAGGCTGGTAGAAGATGAGAAAACAAGGTGTGGCCACTGCCACGCTTGTCACAGATGGAGTCTCATGCTTGGCCCCAGGGAACATCGGTGGCCCACAGGGAAGCATGGGGAGTGGGGAGGGAGAGAAGGGGCCTGGGGGAGGAGTAACCAGAGCCTTTCATCACTCATAATGTGTTCACTAGCCATGATGAATGCCCAGAGACAGAGAAGCAAGACGCTGCCTCCGACTCAACCACCTGTCCATCTGGCTGGCCACCCCTGTCTAGATTACTGTCCCCTGCTACTAAATAAGAGGGTGGGGGCTGCGGCTGCGATTCAGTGGATGTAGTGTTTGCCTAGCCAGGGTAAAGTGATAGATTCTATCCACAAACAGGGAACGGTGGGTCAAGCCTGTAATTCTAGCCCCTGGAGCTCACATCCATTCGCAGCTACATAGTGAGTTTGAGGCCAGTCTGGGATATATGGTCCCGTGTTAGGGGTTGGGGACTCCACAGTGAAGAGTGTAAACTGAGGGGCTAGAAGGATGACTCTGTGGTTAAGAGCACTGGCTGCTCTTTCAGAGGACCATGATTCAATTCCTAACACCTACATAGCTAACACCTGTCCTTAACTCCGGTCCCAGGGATCCAACACCCAATTCTGGCTCTGCGATCACGAGGCACACACATGGTACATGGACATACATGCAAGCAAAACTCTCCTGCACATAAAATAAAATATAAAATTTAAAAAAATATTGCAAGCCGGACACGGTGACAGACACCTATAATCCCAGCACTCAAGGAGGCAGAGGCAGGTGGATATCTATGAGTTTGAGGCCAGCCTGGTCTACAAAGTAAGGACAGCCAAGGCTACACAGAGAAACCCCATCTCAAAAAACCAAACCAAAACAAAAAATTGCAGAGTGTTCTTGCAGAGGACCAAATTAGGTTCCCAGCACCCACTCACAACTGTCTGGAAATCCATCTCCACGGGATCTGATGCCTTCTTCTGGATTCAGCTGGCACTTGTACTCAACTCACATGCACATACCATGCTCACCCCTAAGCACATAAATAAAAATAAAAAAAATTTTAAAAAGAGGGAACATGCTGGAGAAATGCGTCTAAAACTATTCTTGCTGACAGGAGCAAAGCCAGACTAGGCAGGTCCTGCTGCCTAGACACACCCAATAACAAGTCACAAAGCCTAAAACTACAGTAGGGTACCAGTCTTGGGTGCTCTAAGTCTCCAGACAGACCCCCTCAAAGATGTTGCTGTGTGTTTTGTGGGGCAGGGAAATAGACCCTGAGGGACATGGTTTTAGTCTGTTCTCTAGACCTGTCCTCTAATTCAGCAAGAAGATTGTGGTGACAGACCTGTCATTCCAGCAACCCAGGAGGCTAAGGTAAGAGGATTGCATTCAAGGCTGTAGATGACTGCAAAGTCAGCCTATCCAGAGTTCTCCAGTGAGGGGCTGGGGTGTGGCTCAGTGGTAGAGCACCTGCCTAGAATCCCCCAGTGAGGGGCTGGGGTGTGGCTCAGTGGTAGAGCAGCTGCCTAGAATCCCCCAGTGAGGGGCTGGGGTGTGGCTCAGTGGTAGAGCACCTGCCTGGAATCCCCCAGTGAGAGGCTGGGGTGTGGCTCAGTGGTAGAGCACCTGCCTGGAATCCCCCAGTGAGGGGCTTGGGTGTGGCTCAGTGGTAGAGCCCCTGCCTAGAATCCCCCAGTGAGA
>NC_067155.1:37242803-37295303 GCF_903995435.1 Acomys russatus | reverse complement strand
AGAGCAGGCAGAGAGGAGAAGCAGACACAAGAGTTCCCGCCGTCCCCGCCTCCCAAGGCCCTGAGCTAGCCTTTGGCTCTAGCAGGGACTGGTATCTTCCAACCAGCCTAGCCCAGCTGGGAGAAAACAGGATGAAGGGCCAGAGGCTGCTCCTGCCAAGCGGGTCCTTGGCCTGGCCACTGTTGGGCTCTTGTGTATTTGGGCATGTATGATCTTGAGCTGTGTGTGCATACATGCTTAGGCCATGTGACCCAGAGCTACTTGAGCACCAATTCATCAGACTAAGAGATGTGAACAGCTGGAACCACCATCACTGGGTCTCTGAGTGAGCAGAATCAGAACGCAACATTTTTTGCAGTGCTGGGGATGGAACTGAGGGCTTTGTGAAGGCTAAGTAGGTGCCCTCCTGCCAAGCCACACCTCCAGCCCCTCCCTAAGGGATTCCGGTGGGGGAATGTACACTGAGCCACATCCCAGCCCCTCTCTGGGGGATTCTAGGCAGGCACTCTACCACTGAGCCACACCTCAGCCCCTCACTGGGGGATTCTAAGCAGGGGCTCTGCCACTGAGCCACACCCCCAGCCCCTCACTGGGGGATTCTAGGCAGGGGCTCTACCACTGAGCCACACCCCAGCCCCTCACTGGGGGATTCTAGGTAGGTGCTCTACCACTGAGCCACACCTCAGACCCTCACTGGGGGATTCTAGGCAGGTGCTCTACCACTGAGCCACACCCCAGTCCCTCGCTGGGGGATTCTAAGCAGGGGCTCTACCACTGAGCTACAATCCCATCCCTTGGATTTTTGAGATGTGGCCTGGTCATACAGCTCAAGCTCTCCTTGAGTTCACCATCCTCCCACTTCAATCTCTAATACTGGGGTTGCAGGTGCATTTACCATACCCACTGAAAGTATAATGTCTCAGTTTCTTGCCTGTAGCCCCCAGGTTGCTCTGCTCCCCTCCCTTATCCAGGCCTCCAGTTCCTCCCCTGTCAATCTGTACACTCCAGTGTATAGAGGGCTAAGGTGGCAATATGGAGGAAATGCAGAAGGAAGGCGGGGACGGGGAGGATGGGAGAAAAAGAAGGAAGTGCCTTTGGTTTAGATTTTGTTGACCATAACTGGTCACAGGACCTGCCCCCGAGCCACACATGGCAGGCCCCCTCATGTGAACGTAGGAAAAGAAAGTACAGCTGGGGTCTTGCGAAGAAACATCACAGATATGTGTGCCGTCTCACCAAAGCAACAACCCAGAGCGCTTTTGGGTAGGCGTGCTAGAGGCTCAGGCTAGGTTTTCCCATTGACTAGGATAGACTAGAGTGGCCAGTGGAGGACACTGGGCCATTTTTAACACTGACAGCTACATCAAGAAGGTCTTGCTAGGCCACCGCAGCAAGAAATCGATTGGTCTTGGAGCAAGGACCCAAAGTTGTAGCAGAGGAAGGTTGTGGGAACCACAGGGAGATGCTATGGTTTGGGAGTCTTTTCCCACGTTCCTGCTTGTTTGCCTGCTGAGGGAGCTGGAGGGGAGGGGGGGAGGGGAGAGGAGGGGAGGGGGAAGGAGGGAAGGGGAGGGGGAGGGAGGGAAGGTGCGAATGGCCTATCCTACCCTTTAAGGGCTCTGCTTACCCGTCAGGGGAACACTGAGAGTACAGGGCCTCATAGAAGGTTCTTGCAAGGGTCTGTCTCAAGACACTCAGGGCCAGGGACCAAGGAGATAGTTCAGAAGATAGAAGCTTGTGTACAAGCGTAAGGACACGAGTTCGAATCCCCAGTACTTACATAAGAAGCTACGCACAGACTCGTACGCCTATGATCCCAGAGCTGTAAAGGCTGAAGGCAAGAGGATCACTGGGCTTGCTGGCTGTCAGCATAGCTCCAGGGCCAGTAAGTGACTCTATCTCAAGGGATTAGGGTACCAGGTATCCTTCTCTGGACTGTGCATGAGCACGTGCACACGCACGAGCACACACACACACACACACACACACACACACACACACACACACACACACACACACACGAGCCTCATTAAAAGTGACCACTACTGGGTGGACCAGCTGAGGGTTCACTTCCCTTCCTCTGCATCCCTACCCCTACACACACACACTGATTTTTGTCTCATTTACATTTTTTAAAGTCAGGGTCTCAATATGTAGCCCAGGCTGCCTTTGAACTCACAATCCTCCCGCTTTAGCCTCTCAAGCGCTGGGATTATAGGCATGCACCCCCATGCCCAGCTTGGCCTGGCTTCTGACAGGCTGAGATATAGCTGTCCACACCTGTCTTCTAATGCCTCCCTGCTGGCCACATGACCCTAGTTCATGAAGTGTATCCCTTTTGACCCTTGTTGGTTTTTCTTTCTTTCTTTCTTTCTTTCTTTCTTTCTTTCTTTTTTTCTTTCTTTCTTTTTTTCTTTCTTTCTCTCTCTCTTTCTTTCCATAAAGTCTGGGGGAATGGGGAAAGCCTCTGGGGTGGGGAGACTGTCTTCCTCATCTCACTTTCCCATCTTGAGCAAGCTGGCCATCTGCTCTGAGCCACTGGGATGGGCGGAGAGCCTCGGCTACTGCTTGGGTGCGGACTTGAGGAGAGAGGCCCTGCTGGCCTCTATCCACGGCCCCGCCTGCCATGCCTGTCTGGCACCTGCCCCAGCTGCCTGGGTGCACTGTGGGTAAGGCTCCAGTAAGATGCTGGGGAGCCTGTGGCAAGGGGGAGCTGGCTTCTGGTTCCACCTGCTAAGAGGAGTGTCTGGGGCTCGGAGCTGCGCTTGCTATTTTTCTAAGGATTAAATGCATCCATAGCTCTTTACTCTGGGCTGGCCCTGGCTGGGACTCCTGTGTGCTCACTCAGCATGCACCATGGAGGCCAAGAGTATGGGGAGACACATGGGGATAGCACCCTGGTAGCCTGCCTAGTCAAAAGGGCTGTGGGTGGGGGCCTGGGACAGATAGAGAAGGGACCTCTGACCTGTAGGCCATGAGGCCACGTTTTTAAGCCAGCATCCTCTTCCGGATCAGCTTTGCGGGCTACCCTCCCTCTATCCTCTGCCCTCCATCTCTGTTCTCATCTGTGAAATAGGACCACCACCCCAGAGCGTTGAGAGAGTTGGTGAAACACATACATACCCAGGGGTTGCCTCTCACCTGCCCTCTCTGCAGGCCCTTGGTCACCCACACCCAGGTGCATCTAGTAAGTGGGCCTGGGAGCTCCGAGCCACACATCTGAACCGGACTGTGCTGTATGCGTGCAGTACATGCCAATCACAGAGTATGAGGAAGAGAGGCCGAGTGAGGCATCCCAGCAACAACTCTGCTACCTTGACGACATGTTGTTGTGACAACATGCTGGGGGTATTTGGAGCAAAGTCAAAACCACAATTAAATCGTCATCTGTTTTCTCCTTTCTCTTTCTTTGTTGTTGTTTTGTTTTGGTTGGTTTTGCTGCTGTTGCCTTTTTTTTTTTTTTTTGGTAGTTAAAACAAAATGTGTGTGTGTGTGTGTGTGTGTGTGTGTGTGTGAGTATGTGTGTGTGCACCTTATGTGTACCATATGCATGCAGATGCCTGAGGGCACTAGATTCTCTGGCACTGGCGATATGGGTGCCTGTGAGCCACCTGATGTGGGTGCTTGGAACTAAACGCAGGTCCTCTGCGAGAGCAGTGTGCTCTCTTAACCGCTCAGACAGCTCTCCAGCCCCTTGCTGTGTCTCCCTTTCTTCCACCTCCCCTTTGATTTTTTCCAAGACCAGGCTGACCTCAAACTCACAGAGATCCACCTGCCTCTGCCTCCAGAGTGCTGGGATTAAAGGCATGGGCCACCACACCCGGCTCTTTCATTTTTGAGATAGGCCTAGAACTTGCCGTGTCACCCAGCCTGGCCTGGTACTCACAGGAATCCTCCTGCCTCTGGCTATCCAGTGCCACCACAGCCTACTGAGACTTTTATTTTGACATAAAGCCTCATCTTTCTCAAGCTCTTGTTGGTAGTATCTTCTCTTTACTAATTCTGAGAGAATTTCTTTCAGACAACATGTTGCCCCTCACTCCTTCTCCTAACTTCCTTCACACCTCCCCACACTCCTATAAATCTTCATGTCCTTTTTTCCCACTCCTGAGTGTGAGGCCATCGCTGCATTGTGGTTGACCCAGCTTGGGCCACATGTTAAGGAAAACAGACTCTCCTCTCAGAACCTCAGGGTAGGTGAGGCCCACGTCCCCGCTCCTCATGCTAGAATGAGTCATGGATTGAGATCCTGCCGGCCTTGTTCAGGCAACCACAGCTCCTAGGGTCACAAGTGCACTGGTCTTGTGCTGTCCAGAGTTCACTGCCTCGCTCCGGTCTTCCTCAACCTCTGGCTCCCTTTCCATGGTATTTCTAGAGCCTTGGTGTGAGTGTGTTTTATGTGTGGTGGATACGTGGTGTGTGTGTGGTGTGTGTGTGTGTGGTGTGTGTGTGTGTGTGTGTGGTGTGTATGGATGGTGTGTGTGGTATGTATGCATGTGGTGTGTATTTGCGGCGCGTACATGTGTGTGGCGCGTACATGTGTGTGGTGTGTATATGTGTGTATATGTGTGGTGTATGTGGAGTGTACGCATGTGATGTGTGTGTGTGATGTGTGTGTGTGTGTGTGGTGTGTGGTGTGTGTGTGGTATGTGAAGTGTATACATGTGATGTGTGTATGGAGTGTATGCATGTGGTGTGTGTGTGGTGTGGATGCATGTATGTGTGTGGTGTGTATGGAGTGTACACGTGTGTTGTGTTGTGTGTGGTGTATATATGTGTGATGTGTGTGGTGTGTGTGGAGTGTACGCATGTGATGTGTGTGTGTGGTGTGTGTGTGGTGTGGTGTGTACGCATGTGATGTGTGTGGTGTGTGTATGCATGTGATGTGTGTGGTGTGTGTGGAGTGTACGCATGTGATATGTGTTGGTGTGTGTGGTGTGTGTGTGATGTGTGTGTGTGTGGTGTGTGTGTGTGGTGTGGTGTCTGTGTGTTGTATGTGTGTTGTGTGTGGTGTGTGTATGTGTTGTGTGGTGTGTGTGTGGTGTATATGAATGTGACGTGTGTGTTGTGTGTGTGTGTGTGTGTGTGATGTGGATGCCCGTTTTGTAGCTGTTTGCACTCCAGATGCCTATTCGCTGACCAGTCCTAAGCTTCTGCATTAACTGCCATCCACTTCATCACGTTCTTACTGCAAGCGTCCTATAGTTAAGCAAGGGTGGCACCCTACAGAACCAGGGAGCACGCATGCCCTGTGGCTCCCCATGGAGAGGCGGGGGCCTCAGCCTCCTCTCCTGAATCGGGAACCTTGTTCCAATAGCACGTGGAGGAAGGAAGCTTCTAGGACACTGAAAAGGCTTTGGCTTCTTGGACGTTAGGACACACTCATGGGCACCTGGAGGCTCCATGGGAGAACGCTGACTCCTGGACTAAAGGGGCCCTTTTCTCTTCTAAGCATGTGCATAGGTGTGTGTGCATGCGCGTATGTGTATGCATGTGGTATGTATGTGTGGTGTGTGTGCATCTGTGTGTTGTGTGTGTACATACATATGCATGTAGTATGTGTGTGTGTGCATGTGGTGTGTGTGTGTGTGCATGTGGTGTGTGTGCATGTGGTGTGTGTCTGTGTGTATGCATGTGGTGTGTGTCTGTGTGTATGCATGTGGTGTGTGTCTGTGTGTGTGCATGTGATGTGTGCCTGTGTGTGTGCATGTGGTGTGTGTCTGTGTGTATGCATGTGGTGTGTGTCTGTGTGTATGCATGTGGTGTGTGTCTGTGTGTATGCATGTGGTGTGTGTCTGTGTGTATGCATGTGGTGTGTGTCTGTGTGTATGCATGTGGTGTGTGTCTGTGTGTATGCATGTGGTGTGTGTCTGTGTGTGTGCATCTGTATGTGGGTGTGCCTGTGGAGGTCTGAGGCACCTGACGCTCTAGAGCTGGGGTGGCAGGAGGTTGTGAGCCATCTGACCTGCATGCCAGGAATAGAATCCTGCTCCTCTGCAAGAGCAGTGTGAGCTAGCTCTTTGCCACTGATGCCTCTCTCCAGCCCTTTTTCTTCTCACTAAAATCTTTTATGCTGTATTTATTTTATACTACGTATATAAGGATTTGCCTGAATGCATGTATGTGCACCACGTGGGTGCAGTGCCTGTGGAGGCCAAAAGACGGCCTCAGATCCTCTGGGACTGCAGTTACAGATGGCTGTGCAGGTAACATAGCTGTTAAATTAGTTCCTGAGTGCACCGGCCATGTCAGATCCTGAAGGAAGCATCTCACAGCCCCCCTCCCTTGCTCCAGCTCTTACACTCGGCTTCCTCTTTCGCAATGTTGCCTGAGTCTTGGGGCAGAGAGTATAATACAGATATGCTACTTACTGATGTCAATTTGTCCCCTGGCCCATGCTGGGGCAATTGGGAGCTGCTGGGTGACCTGAGTTCATGCTACACGGGACAGAATTAGCTTTTTATCTCCAATATCCAGCAGCGTCCTCCCTGGCAAGATCCACCTTATGGCCCCAGACCAGACTGATCATGCTACCTCTGAGTCTTTCCGTCTGGAGAGACCTCTCCTTGATGCTGCTACTCTTGAAGAAATGGGTGGTGATGGGATGCCCGTAGGCTCATATTTTCTGCTGATTTAATAGTTTGGCCAGAATAGAGCAGAAGCTGGTAGCCACGCCCTTGCTGCTTTGGGGGCGGAGCGAGGACACGGGCTATGACTTCTTCCCAGGATGCTGCTGTAGGAGGGGCCTGTGGGAGGGTGGCAGACCTATGTGTGGTGGGGGTGGGGTGGGTGGAGGGGTGTGGGGATGGGGGGTTGGGGAGGGTAGAGGGGGAAGGGGTAGACCCACCTTAATCTGAGCCAGGTTTGGGCCTCAGGGATGCTAGATGATAGAAGAGGCGACTCAGAGTCTCCCCACTGCCAATCTCAGCTTGGCCCAGAGAAGTTGACGGTCTGGACCAAGGCTGCACAGCCTCGGCGATCTTGTCGGAGTCAGAAATACCTCTGTTCCTGTCTCTCTGGGCCCCTTGCAGGCAAGGAGTGAGATTCAGCTATCCTGACCCCACCAGGAGTTGCTGAGTACCAGGGACAAATCCAGATCCTCCCCTGACTCTGAGCCCCTGACTTGTGTAAAGTCTTGGAGTACAGGCTCCCACCAGGATATTTGGTGGGACTCGCCTCTCAAGATGGAGGTGAGCTAAAGCAGCTAACTGCCCCCCCCCCGAAGCTCAGAGTCTGCTGCTCCGGATCTGCTCACTCTGCACCCAGATACCCCTACTTGCTCCTGGCTGTGGACACTTTCTCCTGAGAGGCCTCACCTTGCTGTGGTCTCACTTCCTATCCGGCAAACTTGGCTAGTAGCTGCTCCATGCTCATTTTCTGGGGGGGGGGGGGGGCGGGGGCGGGGGCGGTGTGGAGGCAGAAAACTAAGGTCTAGCAAGGAGGAAGAGATTCCTAGTAACCCTAGCCTGGCAGTGGGAGATGCTAGATGCTCATTAGGGGTTCCCGCAAGTCACTCCCCAGTCTGGGTCTGGCCAGGGGCACCCCTGGTGACCTCCAGCCCAGTTTTTCTGTTCCAGGACTAGCTTGAGAATGAGAAAGGGTGGGACGAGCTTGGGCCGTGGTGAGCTATTCCCTGCTCCTGAGGAGCCCTGCTTGGTCCAGCTCCTCAGGACCTGGGATGTGGGGGGACCATTGATCTTCTAGGCAGGGGGCCGTACACACCAGGCAAGCCATAGCCCCATCGACCGCTCAGTCTACACCCGCTCCTTCTGGGCTCCGTTAACAAGCCTGATGGACAGGGTGGCACGCGCATGTCTGTCTGGGCTGCGGTGCCTGCCCCACCCGGCTTACAGTGGGGACTGATGATACTGTGTTTGCAGGAGTCCTGAAAGAAAACACCCCCAAGAGACTATCAGCAAAGCCCTGGAACCCAAGAATGGTACCCTAGGAAGGGACTGCCCCCAGCCCCATCGAGGAGCAGGTGGGGAGTCTCCCACAAGGAGATGGGGGTACACCGAGAGGGACCAGACAGCATGGCATGCGGTAAGGGATCTGGCGATCCTGGCCCAGAAGATGAAAGAGGATATACAAGGTTTCTGGGCAGGAAGAAAAAAGATAACCCTGCTTGGGGGTGGGTCTCTTTCCTGTGGGAATAGCATACTCCTGCTTCCCAGGGGGACCACGTGGAGAGGGCTGAAGTACCCAAGAGGCATTTCAGGTGGCCCGTTTTAGGGGTACAGGAGTGGCCCTGAAAGACCCCACCCCGTATACAGCTGTTATAGCCAGCACATGGGGCTCAAGAATATCCCCCCTGAGAATCCCCCCAGAACATGTTCAGAACCAAGATTCCCTAATATCCAACTGGACTCCCCACTCTCTCCAGCAATTCCCCCCATCAGACAGGCCTGTGACCTCCTCATCCACATCCCTCAGGATCCAGCCACCACCACCAAGCCCACCATAGCCCCAGCAGCCAGTCCAGTTTGAGCGGACACAGAAGACTGTCCCCATGTGTGTCCCAAAGGCAGCAGGACCCGACAAGCAGGAGTGGCGGTCTTGAACTCTAAGGAGTCCTGTTTCTGTAGTCCTTCTCACCGAGCTCCGCCCACAGCCGCTCCGAGCTCTGCCCCCGCACCCCCATCTCTAGCATTCCCTCAAGGCCCAGATTCTGAAGCCTTCAGGGGCGCTCAAGGCCGGCTTAGAGACAACAAGAGTGACAGGGACACCCCACCAGGAAGACACTTGGCCCTCAAGATGGAGGTGAGTGAAAGCAGTTGTCCCAGATCGGCCAACTCTGAACCCAGACACTCCTTCCTACTTGCTCCTGCCTGTGGGCACTTTCTCCTGAGAGGTGCTCAGGGCTCACCTTGCCATCCTGCAAACTTGGCTAGTAGCTGCTCCGTGCTCATTTTCTGGAAAGGAAACTGAGGCCCAGCAGAGCGGAAGAGATTTCCTGGTAACTCCAGCCTGACGGGTGTGAAGGATGGTAGATGGTCATCGGGGGTTCTCCACACGTCACTGCCCAGCCTGGGTCTGGCCAGGGACACCCCCGGTGCCTACCAGCCCAGACAGGTGTGTGCGGCTGCCCTCTCCGATCGCGGCCCCGATGGCCTATAAATCAAGGGGCTAATCTTTCACCGTCCGCTGGCCTCTCTCGGGGCGTGATGGATGAGCGCCCGGCCGGCCGACTGCCGCGAAATCACCGAGCAGGCTGACAGCTCCTAAATTTGCCCGCTCGGAGTGTTGAAAGGAAGAATGTGTGTTTTCATAACCTACCTCAGTTACAATAAATATTTAAAATGCGCATTAAACATCCTCTCGCGCGCACAATCGGCCTCTGTAGCCCCGGCCCGCGCAGATTTAATTAGCTTCGCTTCCCCCGCCGGCCGTGCTCGCCCGTGGACGGAAGGCCCCTGTTTTCTTAAACTCTCGGCCCCCCATAAATATCAGCCTTGCACAGCTGGGCCCGAACAGAAGCTTTTTGTCTGGCTTCCCTTCCCTCCATCCGGCCTCTGGGTAGGCTTGGCCCAGAGGCCTCCAGCACCAGGACAGCTTCTACCCCTACCTCACCGCCCCCCCCCACACGCGCGCCAAGGGTCTGATGGGAATTCTTGGTAGTGTGGGTGCATGTGAGTGAGGCTGGGTCTGAGGGTGTCCTGGCTGTGACTTCCCCGGATGCATTATCGCCAAGGAGTTGGGAAAGGGAGTCCCAGCTGTGCAGGCAGAAACTGGCCACTCTAGGATGGAGGAGCCATGTCAGGTTCTTTGTGCAAGGCCGGTGGTGGAAGCTCAGGATAGGAGTGAGCCCAAGCAGAAGCACTTCCTTAACATTTTGGTAGGGCTGGAGAGATGGCTCAGCAGTTAAGAGCACTGGCTGCTCATCCAGAGGACCAGAGTTTGACTCCCAGACCCACACAAGTGCTCACAGCGAGTCACAGGGGACCTGAGGACAGGCATCAGATAAACACAGAGTGCACAGACTGACAGGCAAAACACCCATACACAGGAAAATAAAGGCACACAGACAGACCCATACACAAAAAATTAAAACTAAAAAATATGTTTAAACAACCTTTTAGGGAGTGAAGGCGATGGTTGAGCGGGCAAAGGTGCTTGTTGTCAAACCTGGGGACCCTGAATTTGACCCTTGGGACTCACACAGAGGAAGAAAAGACGCAACCCCACTAGCGACCCTCTGGCCTCTACTTGTGCACCTTGGCACACTTGTGCGCACACACACAGAGTACGTAAATATGAGTGTAATAAGGACAAATTTTTACAAAGAGCCCCTGAGATGAGGAAACTGAGCCCCTGAGAGATGGTAAAGTGGTTGTGGGGGGTTCGGGTCCTGGACCTGCCTGCAGCACCAGACGGAGCGTCCATCATTCAGGCTGCATTCAGATGCCCCAGACTCCATGTTTAAAAGCCCAGGGTGGTAGCATGTGCTCCTAGGCCTGGAGTGGACACAGACAAACCCCTGGGCCCACTGAACAGGCAGCTTGGCGAGCTCCAGGTCAGAAAGCTCTTGTCTAAAAATAATAGTAATAGTAATAAAAGAACATGGTAAGAAACACCTGGGAGATGACAGCAGAGGTTGTCGTCCTTTGGCTTTGATGCCAGGTCATAAGTGGACCAGCATATTTCTACACACACACATATACATACACTTGCACACCTACGTATACAGGCACACACATGTACATTCACACTCACATCCACACTCACACGCACACAGGCACACACATGTATACTTCCACTCATACACAATCACACACACACTCATGTATGCATATGTGTATACACATGTGCACATGTGTACACAAATATATATGCGCACACGCACATTCACACGCACACATGTACACACATACACGTGCACACACCCACACACTCACACATATGCACACTCACATATACACACATTTATACACATATGTACACATGCACGTGCACACATAGGCACATTCACACACATACACATGCACACACGTGCACACACACCCATGCACACTCCCTTTCACACATGCATGTGCACGCACATGCATACACACACGCACACACACACACACACACACACACACACACACACACACACACCATAGAGCATCTGTGTGTTCACTCCCTTGCCCTCCCTACCTGGGTTTTCTCACTGAAGTTTCCAGAACCTCCCCCTTGCAAGATGCCTTTTTGGAGTCCCAGCATCCTCTTCGTTTGGTCACAGAGGTGCCTGGGCAGATCCCTGGCTGGTCAAAGGCCTGGAGATGGGAAGGCTTTGCTGGACCAGGCACCAGAGGTGCGTTCACTGGCCGTGCCTCTAGAAGCTCCCGACTGAATGGAGCTATTTCTCATGGGACTGGGCAAGAGCCAGGCAGAGTGAGGAGAAGAGCCACGTGGGGTCAGGGTGGCAGAGGAAAACCAGGAATCCTTTGTGGAGAGATCCTGCTTGCCAACACTCCACACTCCATCACATCTGGGGGGCCAGGATGCAGTCAATATTCCAAGTTGGAACCCTAGGCTCATAGCTGCCATCAGTGCATGAGTCTCCCAGGGTGGAGTGAATGAGGTTGGGGGCGGCAAGCCCAGCCCTATGGCCATCACAGGTGGAATTGTGTCCTCACAAAAGATGTGTATAGACCAGGCTGGGGAATGTCTGCCCATCATCCTAGCTTCCCTGTGAGCTGAGTCAGGAGGATCAACAGTTCAAGGCCAGCCTTGGGTATACAGCTACAGTCTGTCTCAAAAACAAAAATGTGCAGGGCATAGTAGCACACAGCTTTAATCCCAGCACTTGGGAGGCAGAGGCAAGCAGATCGCTGTGAGTTCAAGGCAAGCCTGGACTACAAAGTGAGTCTAGGACAACCAGGGCTACACAGAAAAAGCCTATCTCAAAAAAAAAAAAAAAACAAAAAAAAAACAGACATAATAAAGGTTCCAGAAGCTAAATCAGGAGGGGTGCTACAGATTCAAGGGTAGCCTGGGCTACATCTTTTTTTTTTTTTTTAAGATTTATTTATTTGCATATGAGTGCTTTATCTGCAGAAGAGGATATCAGATTACATTATATATGGTTGTGAGCCACCATGTAGTTGCTGGGAATTGAACCCAGGACCTCTGGAAGAACAAGCAGCGCTCTTAACCACTGAGCCATCTCTCAGTCCCTTGGGCTACATCTTAAGTCTCGGGCCAGCCTGGGCTACATAGCAAGACCCTTGTCTCTAAACAAAGACCAAGATGTGTTTAAGTCAAAGCCCTGACACTGGGGCCGTGACCTTGTTTGGATCAAATTAAAAAGTCTGTCATGTGCACACATTCCTGTGTGCACTGGGCAGTGGCTGCTGCAGAAAGCTGCAGAGACTCATAGTGCTCAAATGCTGGACTCTGAATATCCCAACCACTTCCTCCAAGGCTCCAGGAGGGAGAGAGAGTGGAAAGAATATAAGAGCCAGAGGAGGAGGACAAGGAGGAGGAGGAAGAGGAGGAGGAGGCTATAAAATGCTGTCTTCCAGACACAACATGGTGGTTGCCCTCATGAACTCAGCTGTAGTTCCTGAAGGTCAAGCCATGGCCATTCCAGAAGGACTGCTGGGTAGACATATTCCCCCCACCAGTGACTGAGTTGAAGGGTTTGAGGCACGTAATGCTTACTGGAAGAGGGGAGTCATTTTCTTCAGTGGTGTAAGCTGCTGGCAAGTTTCCTGTGATTCTGGAAATGACCCCTCCACTCATGCTAATGCAAGAAACCTGAGTAGGTCATTTAAAAAGGTTTGGAAGTAGGGAAGAGGACAGTGTTGGGAGGAGGAATGGAGTCCAGATGGCGTGGGAGGAGGATGAGGAAGGGTAGTGGGGGCGAATGCGACCAAAATACAATATATACGTGTCAAAATTATCAAAGAATAAGCAATATTTTACAAACCAGCTGTAAGACTCCCGATCTACTGCCCTCTTAAGACTAGGAGACCTGGGGCCCAGGCATGGTGGTGCACGCCTTTAATTCCAGCAGAGTGAGTCCAGGACAGCCAAGGCTGTCTCGAAAAACCAAACCAAAAAAAAAAAAAAAAAAAAAAAAAAAAAGATTAGGAGATCCGGGAGGTAGAATTTGCATGAGGTCCTGCAAGAAGGTGAAGCCAGGCCAATTTGGAAGCAGGCAGAAGGCACGAGGAAGAAAGCAATAGAGAAGGTGGCAACAGAGAGATGGAGCCATAGCAAAAGGATGCTAGGACAGTCAGCAGCCCAGGCGCTGGAATGCAGCTGAGCTGATGAGCAGGAGGGAGGCAGGTAGGTAGCAGGGGCTGAGGGTGGGGTCATGACCTTCCGGATAGGGAAAGTCACAGCTTTACAAGCTGACCCCAGCATTATATGGCCCGCGATGTGGACTCAGTCTGAGCACTGCCAGTCAGTCCTCTATACCCTGGGCTTGGTCATCCTGTGCCTCTTCTCTGATGGCTTCTAGGTGTTGGCTGACCTCCTTTTCCTTCCCCTCAACTTTCCTTTCCCTTTATGACTCTTCACGTCCCTCCCCTCCCCCTCCCCATTACTCTCTCTCTCCCTTTCCTTCTTGCCTCCTTTCCCTATTCCAGTTCTATGGTTAGAAAGCAGGGGCAGGTGCTCTACCACTGAGCCACACCCAGCCCCTCACTGGGGGACTCTAGGCAGGTGCTCTACCACTGAGCCACACCCCAGCCCCTCACTGGGGGATTCTAGGCAGGGGCTCTACCACTGAGCCACACCCCAGCCCCTCACTGGGGGACTCTAGGCAGGTGCTCTACCACTGAGCCACACCCCAGCCCCTCACTGGGGGACTCTAGGCAGGTGCTCTACCACTGAGCCACACCCCAGCCCCTCAGTGGGGGATTCTAGGCAGGGGCTCTACCACTGAGCCACACCCCAGCCCCTCAGTGGGGGATTCTAGGCAGGGGCTCTACCACTGAGCCACACCCCAGCCCCTCACTGGGAGGATTCTAGGCAGGTGCTCTGCCACTGAGTCACACCCCAACCCTCACTGGGGGATTCTAGGCAGATGCTCTACCGCTGGGTCACAAAGTTCATCATATTGTTGTATTGATATTTGAGAAAAGCCTGGCCCCTTTAAACCTTATTGCACCTCCTAGACTGCAGGCTTCAGCTCCGTAGCCTGAGTCTGGCTTGTCATGGATGCTCAATTAATACCCACTAACTGGATCCAGGGAGATGGCTTAGTCAATAAAAGGCTTGCCTCTCAAGAACGAGCACGTGAGTCCTATTCTCAGAACTCACACTTTAAAAGAGATGGGCAGGATGACACATTCTTATAGGCCAGCACCAGGAAGGTAAAGACAAGCTGATCCCTGGGGCTCCCTGACCAACCAGCCTAGCCTACGTGGTGGGTTCCAGGCCAGTGAGAGGCCCTGAGCCGATAACAAAGTGAATTGTGCCTGAGCACCTTGCAGCTAAAGTTGGCGTCTGTTCTGCGCATGCAGGTATGTACGCACAAGCACACACCTGTGCACGCACAAATACAAAAGGGTAGCTGAAGCGAGACGCTAATGTATTCATATGGTGCTACATAATGAATTCTTATGTATACATATAGTAGCATCTATTTCATGGATCGGCCTTGTCTTCTCTGATGCACCCCAACTGATGCAAGTACCCCTTGTTCATCTCTTCACCTAGTGAGTAGGGAGGCTGGGGGGCCACATCTGCCCATCTCTGTCTCCCCAGTTCTGGGATTACATGTGTGAATTACCATGCCCAGCTTTTTTTTTTTAACACAGTTTCTGGGGATCGAACTCAGATCTTTATGCTTGCAAGACGAGTGCTTTACCAGTTGAGCCATCTCTTAGCCCGACATCATCGATCTTATTCTAGCTGTGTAATCTGCACATACATGCTTACGTTATAAAGAGATCTATTGGAAGGCTTTGGCTGGTGATGTCATGGAGATGGCATCCTAAGGGCAGCTGGCACCCGTCAGGAAGGGGCAGCCATGCACAGACCAGATTACTCCGGCCTCAGGAAGACCTAGGTCTGCTATTAAAATCTTCACCAGAGGACTAGGGAAATGGCTCAGTAGATAAAAGTAGGGCAGACGTGCCCCCCAAATGTTGTAGACCTCCCTCAGGGGTGGTGGGGCCTAGTGGGTCATTGCCCTCTGGTGTCTTGATGGGTCTGAGGGATGACCCTTGACCCCTCAACACTAACTTCATTTCTTCCCACCTTCCTGTATGCATTCTTTGTGCATGCATGTTGGAAGTTTCCAGAGCACTGTCTGGCGCGCCAAGGGGGGTTAGCGAGGCTTGTGCCTCAGGTGGGAAGCTGGTCCTGTCACAAACACCCTGGCCAAAACCTCATAGAACAGCATGGAGTCTGCCAAGGATGAGGAGTACACAGACCCTGCGTGAGTGCGCATGTGCACGCATGCACAGTGACACCCTCCCACGCACATGCACTGTGGACTTGGAGCTTTAAGCCTCAAGTTCTAGTAACACAGCTGAGGACCCTTCTGACCAGCCCAAGGGCCCAGGTAGCACTTCATACCCAGCCCGATTCTAGGGATCGGGGGGGGGGGGGGGAAGGGGGGGAAGATACAGGAAGTCAGGATGAGAGGCAGCCAGAGTGTTTGGTGTGTATTTTAATTGGGAACATATTTTTCATTTTTGTTTTATTTTGAGACAGGGTTTCTTGTAGCCCAGGATAGCCCTGAGCTCACTATGTGGCCTAGGATGACCTTGAACTTCTAATATTCTTGCTTCCTCTTCCTCCCAAGTTCTGAGATAACAGGTGTGTGCCACCACATCCAGCTTAAGTGGTGCTTGGGATAGATACAACCCAGGGCCTGGGGGTGGTGGTGCCAGGCAAGCACTCTGAGACATACCCTGCCCCCAGGGGTGTGCTTATAAACCATCACAACGGCACAGCCAGGTAAAACTTCCAGACAAATCGTTGGCTGCGACTGGGGAGTGGAAGGTGGTACCAGCACTTCCGTGGGTTGGATCAGAGATGCTCCTGCTGATCAACCCTTGTGCCCAGAGCAGAAGAATCACTCTGATGCAAAGGCAGAGGCTCAGAGCCTGGGTTGGAACAAAGACACTGTCAGTGGGTGGAGGTCCTTGACACTGGAGTAAACCAGGAGGGCTTCCTGGAGTAAGAAACTCCTGATTGCCTGAAGAGCCCAGACTCTGATGACAAGACATGTGGACAGACCCTCAGCACATCTGGATGCCAGTCCCCCTGCTTGTCTGACCACTGGCAGCTTGCCCACAGGGCAGCTGAAATCCGGTGTGCACGTGAGTGGGTGCCCGTATGTGAACGCACGAGTGCACGCGTGGGCCTCCCTGACAGCCGATATTTCACAGGCGCCTGAGCCAACTCCGGCTCCCGCCCGCCTGTGTCTGTTTATGAAGCGGAGGGTAAGTATTTAATTAGTCGCCTAATTGCCTGGGTAATTGGGAGCCGTACTCAGCTCTCCAAGTAATCAGTTGAAACAGGGCCTCGAAAATATCTGGCCCGATATTCATTAGTGCGGCTCAGTCGCTAAACAGTTATTGTGTTTGCTTCAGGACAAGACCCAGCAAACAGCTGCGCGCCCTGCAGCCGCCCACCAGCTCCTGCTGAGCAGTGGGACCTTCACAGATAGACCGACAGACAGTGGACAGTGCTGGGCTCTGCTGGCTGCCCCCTCCCTGACTGCCCTGTGTCTTCCTGCGCCAGAGGAAGGACCCCCATCAGCCTGCGGGAAAACAGCACAAGGCTGGAAGAGAAAGGAGGACAGGTGGCCAAACCTGAAGAAAGGGGCTGTGCCTTCGGTAGCACTTCCCTGGCACCCCTCTTTACAGTATGTGGGTGGATTGCAGGCCTACAGGTCTCTTGCTCGCTGTACGTACACAAGGGCCATAAAGGTGTCTGTTTTACAGATGGGAAAACTGAGGCCAAGAATATAGAGCACCCTGGGTCTCCTTGTGGCCAGAAGCGTCTCTTGTCCTTCAATCCAGAAACCATTGCCCTGTGAGAAACAGGCTGGCAGTGGGGGATGCAGCTGTGGCCATGTCAGCAGGCCCCTGGGCCTCACATAGAGCAAGATAGACCTGCCAGCTTTGTCCCACAGATGACTGCTGTGGGGACTGAAAAGTCAGGGTCCCCAGAGACCCTTTACTCTCCTTCCTTCACTCTATCCACCTGCTCATCCATCCATCCATCCATCCATCATCCATCCATCCACCCATCATCCATCCATCCATCATCCATCCATCCATCCATCCATCATCCATCCATCCATTTTCCATCAACCCATCATCCATCCATTTTCCATCCACCCATCATCCATCATCCATCCATCCATCCATCATCCATCCATCTATCTTCCATCAACCCATCATCCATCCATCTTCCATCAACCCATCATCCATCCATCCATCTTCCATCAACCTGTCATCCATCCATCTTCCATCCATCCATCTTCCATCAACCCATCATCCATCCATCATCCATCGTCCATCCATCCATCCATCCATCCATCCATCCATCCATCCACACACCAAATCAAAGCCTACCCTCCACTCATGCATCCTCCATCAACCTATTTACCACGCACCCACCCACCCCTCCATCCATCCCCCTCCCCTCCCCTCCTCTTCTCTCTATTCCCCTCCCTCTCTCCCATCCCTCTACATCTCTCCATGCCTCCCTCCATCCCCCGATTCTTGTCCTCACAACAAGATTTCCTAGGCCAACAGGATCTGGAACTAAGGCTCCAACAAGGCTAAACTGGAAGAGGTTTTGACACAGTGACTTAGTGGTTGACTTAGTGAGCATTAGTGGTATGTGATATGTTCACAATGTTGTGCAACCAACAAGTCTGTTTAGTAACAAAGCCTTTCCCCAAAGGAGACCTGTGGGGGGTTGGGGGAGTAACCATGATGAGACAGCATGTACAATGGGTCCGAGAAGGAAGGGGGTGGGAAGTTGGGGCCTCAGTGAGTATGGGGGTGGGTGCTTGGGTATGTGAGGTGGGTCCAGGAATGCAGGTACTCTCAGGAATGCCATAACATCAGGAAGCCTTCAAGGAGGTTAAGAGTAGATGAGGCATTAAAAAACTAACTTCTACAAGGAGGATAGTAAGTCCCTAGAGGAAGCCCAGCTGCTTTCTGGAGGTGGAGATGCAAGCCTAAGGAAGGACTCCATGTGCCCTCAAATCTCGGACCCCAGAGACCCACTAGGTGTACTGGCCTCTTGTTTAGAAACAAGATCCCAGGGGAAGGCGTTTGCTTTCCAGACCCTGCTCACAGGCTGCCCAGCAACACTCCGTCCTCTGAGAACTTTGCTTGCAGTGACAACCGCCAGCCACACTCCACCCCGGCTTGTCCCTCCGCTTCCATGGCTTGGTCACACTGCCTCTCAGTGCCGCCAGCCTCTCCATAAACAGCCACATATGCCACCTGTCTTTGCATCAGCTTCAACAAACATCCATATTGGCCAGTGCTGCTCTGTCAAAGTATGGTCTCACCTGACCACTGCTCTGTATGTGTCACCTGTCCCCTTCCAGGGACAGGTCTGAAACTTTCTTCCAGGTCTAGAGTGGGAATTGGGTCTCTGCTGTGTGACCTTGAACAATCTGCTTGATCTCTCTGAGCTTTGCCTTCTTTTCTGGAAAAAAATAATAATAATGCCCAATAGTGGGGTATTGTGGGAAACGAATTACCTTGTCCTGGCTAGTTTTATATCAACTTAACACAAGCTAGAGTCACCTGAAAGGAGAGAATCTCAATTGAGAAAACACTTCTATAAGATTCAGCTGTAGCCGGGCCGTGGCGGCGCATGCCTTTAATCCCAGCACTCGGGAGGCAGAGGCAGGCAGATCGCTGTGAGTTCGAGGCCAGCCTGGTCTACAAAAGCGAGTCCAGGATAACCAAGACTGTTACACAGAGAAACCCTGTCTTGAAAAAACAAAAAACAAAACAAAACAAAAAAGATTCAGCTGTAGCACATTTTCTTTGTGTCTGATAGAGGAGGGTGGAGTCCAATATCCCTGGGCTTGTGCTTCTGGGATCTATAAGAAAGCAGGCTGAGCAAGCTGTGAGGAGCAAGCCAGTAAGCCAGTAAGCAGCATTCCTCCATGGCTTCTGCATAGACTCCTGCCTCCAGGTTTGAGTTCCTTCTGCCCTGACTTTCCCTCGGTGATGGCCACTTACCTGGAAGTGTAAGCTGAAGAAACCCTTTACTCCCCAAGTTGCTTTGATCATGGAGTTTCATTGGAGCAATAGAACTCCTAATTAATGCATACCTTCAAGGAATCAAACAAGATGGGGGGAGGGGAGGTCAGTAGAAACATGAATAGCTGCCATTTGACCTCTAAGCCTGTCATGACTCACCTCATTTAATTTAATGCCCACTGTGACTTTTTCCCCCCTATGGAAGTAAACATCACATGCTATAAAGCTAATCACTAACCATTAGTGAGCATTAGTGGCATGAGATACGTTCACGATGTGATGCGACCAATCCCTCTGTTTAATGACAAGATCTTTTCCCCAAAGAGGACTTAGGACCTGGTTGCTATGGGTCCCTATCTCTCTCCTCAGCTCCTCGAAGCCACCAAAGCCCTAGTAGCATCGTGGGTTTGCTTGTGCTAGGCACCCATCTGTGGAGCAGCAAAATGGGAGGCTGTCTCCCACTCAGGTGAATGCGTTCAAAGCTAAATCCACATGAGTGGGTACTATTCTTTCTCCTGCCTCAAGGCCTTTCCTCAAGGCTGTTTCACCCACAGAAGGTTTTCCCTCTCGTCTCCACCAAGCTGACTCTGATGCCTATTCCAGGACTTTGATTCAGTGTTGTGGGACAATGCCCATATCTCTCTGTGTGAAGGTTAGGAGAGCCGTGTAACATCATCTTCTGTGGCTGAGCTGTCTTCCACAATATGGATGGTTTCCACCTCTCAGAGTTGGGTCCTCGTTCTGTTTAGGACTGGAAAGAGACTCAGAGAATTGCTCTTGTGTTCCAAGTATTTGGTGAGACCTGGCAGAGATATGATCAGGAAAAGGGAGGCTTGGAGTTTATTCTCTCATTCTTTTCCTTAAGATTCCATCTTTAGCTAGCTATGGTGACACATGCCTTTGATCCCAGCACTCTAGAGGCAGAGGCAGGCAGATCTCTGTGAGTTTGAGGACAGCCTGGTCTACATAGCAAGTTCCAGGCCAGCCAGAGCTACAGAGTAAGACCCTGTCTTTAAAAAAAAAAAAAAAAATCCACCGAGAGTGGTGGTTCATGTCTTTAATCCCAGCACTTGGGAGGCAGAGGCAGGTGGATCTCTATGAGTTCGAAGCCAGCCTGGTCTACAAAAAGGAGTCCAGGACAGCCAAAGCTGTCTCTAGACACAGAGAAACCCTGTCTAGAAAACCCCTTCAAAAAACCCTTTCTTTAGTTTTGCTAAAGATACCTCACGCCTCTTTCTCTAAACGCTGGGGTTACAGTCACGCAAAGCCATGCCAGTTTTGAGTGTGCATGCATGTGTGTGTGTAAAATGTTGTACATGTACACGCACATGTGTGGAGGCCAGACGTCAATGTCCAGTGTCTTCCTCAATCTCTCACTCTCTTTCAACCTTCTGTTTTGCGACAGAGTTCTCTCACTAACCCCGGAGCTTGCTGACCCAGGTAAAATGGCTGCCCAGCAACTCCCCTCCCCGCCAGGGACCCCCTTGTATCCACTTCCCCAGTGCTTGGGGGGTACAGGCAAGCTCTGCCACATCTGGCTTCAGGTGTGTTTGAGGAATCAGAACTCAGGTCCCCATGCTTGTGTGGCAAGCACTCTATCCACCGAGTCATCTCCCCAGCCCTGTGGCTTGGATTTTAATTGACACGGATACAATCTCTTGGATAGTTTTTCTCAATTACTTCCACTTCTACCCTGCTAGGGCTCACAGTGCTGTTCTCACGCACTTTGCAGAGCCTCCAAATCCATGCTTACTGCTCTCTTTGAATGGTCAACTCTTGTTTAAAGAGATTTGAACGAGGGAAATATGTTGATTTCTACAAATTTGACCATCTGGAGGGCTCTTCAGTCTTTTGGCAAACTTGCATATCTGCTGCTGTTATTTCTTCTGCGTAGAGGACCTTTTCTAGCTGTTCTTTTTGTTGCTGTTGTTGTTTTGCTTTGTTTTGAGACAGGGCTTCTCTGTGTAGCCTTGGCTGCCCTAGACTCACTTTGTAGACCAGGATTACCTCGAACTCACACTGATCCTCCTGCCTCTGCCTCCCAAGTGCTGGGATTAAAGGTGTGTGCCATTATGCCCAGCTCTAGCTGTTCTTAAAGCCCAGATCCAGTAAGGAAAATTTCTCTTGGTGGTTGCTTGTTGATGATGTCTTTGCTTTGTTTGCAGGTTTGAGAGATAGTTTTGCTGGGTATAGAATCCAGGGCAAATGGATCCTGCAGTCTTTGCTTGCCATCTTCTTGCTTTGGTAGGTCTACTGATAAATCTGTTGTTAGTCTCACCCTTACCCTGTTACTTGTCTTCTCTCTACTCTCAAGATTTTTTTTCTTCATCAAGGGTTTTGAGTAATTGCTTTCCTAATGTTTCTTTTCTTCTTATTCTTTTTCTTTTTCTTTTTTTTTTTTTTTTTTTTGAGACTGGGTTTCTCTGTGTAGGTTTGGCTGTCCTAGATAGACAAGGCTGGCTTTGAACTCATAGAGATCTTCCTGCCTCTATCCTATTGTTTCTTAAACTTGGGACATATTAAAATTTAAGGAAAAATTATTTTATTTTTAATTATGTGTATCTATGTGTGGGAGTGTGCATTAATCAGGTTCTCTGGAGAAACAGAAATTATAGAATTCTATATGTGTATATGTATATATATGGAGAGAGAGAGAGAGAGAGAGAGAGAGAGAGAGAGAGAGAGAGAGAAGAGAGGGAAGGATTTATTATAGGGTTTACAGGCTATGGTCCAGCTAGTCCAACAATGGCTGGCTACCAATGAGAGGCTCAAGAATCCAGTAGTTGTTCACACGAGGCTGGGCATCTCAGAATGTGCCAGAATCCTGAAGAAGGAGGCTCTAATGCCAGTGAAGGAATGGACTTGCTAGCAAGACTGAGGACAAGCAGGCAAAGGGTGCAAGCTTCCTTCTTCCATGTCCTTTATATAGGCTACCCAGAAGCTGTGGCCCAGATTAAAGGTGGGTCCTGATTAGAAGTGGATTTTTCCATTACAAATGACTTAATTAAAAACAATTGCTGGCCATGGTAGCGCACGCCTTTAATCCCAGCACTCAGGAGCCAGAGGCAGGCGGATCTCTATGAGTTCGAGGCCAGCTTGGTCTACAAGGCAAGTCCAGGACATACAGGGCTACGCAGAGAAACCCTGTCTCAAAAAACCAAAAACCAAAACCAAAACAAAACATCATTCACAGATGTACCCAGCCATTTGGGTTTTAGTTAATTCTAGATGTAGTCAGGTTGACAGCTAGAAACAGTCATTACAGAAGGTATTACCCTTTTGAGTGGCAGTACCCTCTACAGAGGGTGTTTGGTCAGCTGGACCTGGAGCTACAGGCAGTTGTGAACCTCTTGACACAGATGCTGGGAACTGACCTCTGGAGAAGCAGTATATGCTCTTAACCATTAAGTCATCTCTCCAGATCTTATATCGAGATTTTAAAATATTCTTCATAGGCGGAAAGTGTTGGGCCACGCCTTTAATCCCAGCACTCAGGAGACAGAGGTAGGCGGATCTCTGTGAGTTTAAAGCCAGCCTGGTCTACAAAATGAGTCCAGGACATCCATGGCTATACAAAGAAACCTTGTCTCAAAAATATAGATGTGTGTGTGTGTATGTATGTATGTATGTATACACATGTGTGTCAAAGCCAGAGGTTCATGGCAGGTGTCTCCCTCTATCACTCTCCACCTTGTTTTTTCAAATAGGATTTTTCCCTGAACCTGGAGCTCTCCAGATTGGCAAGACTCGTTGACCAGAGAGCACCAGGATCCTCGTGTCTCTGCCTTCCCAATTCTGGCAGCCACAAGCCCTGGCTTTTCTTTTTAAATTTCACATGTATGAGTGTTTCACCTGCAAGTCTGTGTGCCATGTCTATGCAGTACCCACAGAGGCCAAAAGATGGCGATGGATACCCCTGGGGATGGAGTCACAGGTGATTAGCCACCGAGTGGGTGCTGGGACTGGAACCCGGATCCTCTGGAGAAGCGGCCGATGTTTTTCATTGCTTAGCTATCTCTCTTGTCCCACAAGCCCAGAACTCACTTAAAAGCCTTGTCCTTGTGCGTGTGTAGCAAGCTCTTTACCAACTGAACCATCTCCCCCTACTGAGACTTTTATTTAAGAGTTCTTAGTTCTCATCACATTTTCTATATTTTTCACTATTAATCACCAATAAGATTTATTTGTCCGCTGCCCTCCAGGAACGTCTCAGAGTTGTTCTGTAGATAATGGATGTGCTTTTCGTCTTAAAAACACAAACAAACAAACAAAAAAACCATCATTGTTGTATGGCTTGACTCTGAAGTGTCCCCCAAGGACTTGGGTTTTAAACACTTGGTCCCCAGTTTGTGGCACAGTTTTTTGGGGGGGCTAAGGGATGTGGGGGTTTTAGGAGGTGGTGCCTGACTGGCAGAAGTAGGTCACTAGGGGTGGGCCCTTGACTGTGATGCCCACCCTGGCTCTAGCCTGTCTCTCTGCTTCCTGTTCCACCCGTTTGTGAGTGATCTCTCTCCACCATACACTCCTGCTTACCACAAGCTCACCCATTCCTTCCCGGCCTCCCACCATGATAGGCTGAAACCCTCTGGAATCCATGAGCCCTTCTCCCCAGAAATTGTCTGTTTCAGGTATTTTGATCACAGTGACACCAAAGTAGCCGCCATAACAATTTTAGGTACTCTTCATTCTGTTTGTTTGCTTGCTTGCTTGTTTGTTTTTTGTTTTGTTTGTTTTGCGAGACAGGGTTTCTCTGTGTAGCCCTGGCTGTCCTGGACTCGCTTTGTAGACCAGGCTGGCCTGGAACTCACAGCGATCCACCTGCCTCTGCCTTCAGAGTGCTGGGATTAAAGGCGTGCGCCACCATGCTTGGCTTGGTCCTCTTCCTTCTAGTAGCTTCTTCTGGCACGTCTCCTTTGCTATTGATTGACGATGTCTAGTGTCAATCTTTTCCTGAGACATTGCAGTTTTCATGCGCACAGGTTTAGGCCTTCCCCTGCCCCCTTTACTCTTTCTGTGGTGTGTGTGTGTGTGTGTGTGTGTGTGTGTGTGTGTGTGTGTGTGTGTGTGTGTGTGTGTGTTTGCATGTGCATGTGGAGGCCAGAGGTCAATGTCAGGTGTCTTTCTCAGTCACACTCCATTTTATTTTTTGAGGCGAGGTCTCTCACTGATTTAGCCAGACTGTCTGGCCAGCAAGCCCCCAGAAAACCATTTGTCCCCACCTCCCCAAGACTGGGATCACAGACACATGCCACCAAGCCTGCTTTATAATGTGTGTTTTGGGATCCTCAGGTCTGTGCAGCAAGCGCTACACCGAGCCTCCCAGCCCTTGGGTCTTTTTCAGTTTTTCTGTCTTCCATGCTTCTACTTGGCTTGCAGAATGTGACCTCAGTCTCTAATACAAGCAGTTTAATGGGGGAATTCTTTATTTGGGCTCTTGGCTTCAGAGAGCTCAACTCACGGTCACTGGTTTGTTTGTTTGAGACAGGGTTTCTCTGTGTAGCCTTGGCTGACCTGGACTCACTTTGTAGACCAGGCTGGCCTCGAACTCACAGTGATCCACCTGCCTTTGCCTCCCCAGTGCTGGGATTAAAGGCGTGTGCCACCACCGCCCGGCCCATGACCACTATTTTTAGTTGGTCTTCTGTTGTTGAGATAAACACTGTGACCAAAAACAACTTGAGGAAGAAAGAGCTTATTTCATCTTATGGGTTACGGTACGGTTCATCAGCAAAGGAAGCCCAGGCAGGAAAACAACGCAAGAGCTGAAGGGGAGACCTTGGAGGGCTCCTGTTCCCCTCCCTCTCTCAGAAACCTCAGGCCCACCTGCCTAGGCACTGCCCACGGTGGGATGGGCCTCCTTCATCAACCAGCAGCCAAGAAAAAATGCCTTAGAAACACGTTCAAAGGCCAGTCTAAAGGGGAAATTCCTCAGTGGAGGTCCCCTCTTTCTAGGTGTGTCTAGTAGTTAAGAAGTAGCCCCTCCCTCTAGTCAGTTCCCCGCCCCCACCATTTGGGTGGGACATCACAGTGATGGGAGCACATAGCCTCGCCTAGCCTAGCCTAGCCGTATGCCTCTTCACTTCATTGCTGACAGGAAGCATAGAGAAAGAGGCAGGATGAAAGTAGAGAAAAATACCCTCAGCGACCAGCTCCAGGGACTTCCTACCTCAAGCTAAACTCTGCCTCCTAGGGTACCCCCAGCTGGGACCAAGCTCCCAACAGGAGCCTCTTGGGGATGACAGTTACCATGAAGGAGCGGAAGAGAAGACTCAGAGGTAAGAACACTTGCTGCTCTCCCAGAGTGTGGTGGTTTGAATGAGAAATGTGCCCCGTAGGCTCAAGTCGGTCCCCAAGGGGTGCCACTACCTGGGGCAGGTGGTGACACCTTGGTGGAGAGGGAGCAGGCTTGGAGAGCTGATAGCATCACCCTAGTTCATGCTCTGTTTCATGTCACATTTGAAGGTATGATTCCCTCAGCTTCCTGCTCCTTCCTGCTCCTGTGCCAGTGGCTTGCTTGCCACGTCCCTTCCCCGCCCGCCCCCAACACAGCCCTCTGTGCACCACCCCCCATCCTGAGGGACTCTTAACCTCAGAAGCTAAATTGAGCTATTTCTTCCATAAGTTGCTTTTGGTCGTGGTATTTTATGAAGGCAACAAAAAGGAACGAACTCAGAGAGGCCTCAAGTTCAGTTCCCAGAAGCCATATGAGGCAACTCACCACCTCCTGAAATTCGGGTCCCAGGGACTCAGGTGGCTTTGTCTGGACTCCACAGGTACCTACACTCACACACACACACACACACACACACACACACACACACACACACACACACACACACTCGTGCATAAATAAAAATAAAGATTAAAAAGAACATGATGATTCAGTGCCCTTGCCTGCACTTTCTAACATCTACGTTAGGTTAGTTTTAGTCCAGGTGTGTGTGTGTGTGTGTGTGTGTGTACAACCAAACCCAAGGCATCTTTCTGTTTCCACCTCCCAGCTCTGAGATTTCAGGCATGTGAGACCACATACAGCTTTTGTTGTTGTTGGTTTTTGGGTTTTTGTTTTGTTTTGGTTTTTAGTTTTTGGTTTGGTTTGGTTTGGTTTGGTTTGGTTTTGAGACCACATTTTTCCTTCCCTTCTCTCCTCCCAGTACCCCAACACACACACACACACACACACACACACACACACACACACACACACACACTTCTCTTCCCCTCCCCATCCACTCTTCCTCCATCTCATCAGAAAAGGGCAGGTCTCCCATGGAGATCAACCAGCCATGGCTTATCAGGCTGCCTTAAGACTAGGCACCCCCTCTCCTACTAAGGCTGGATGAGGAAAGGGTCCCAAAGGCAGGCAACAGAGTCAGAAACAGGCCCCTGCTCCCACTGTTAGGAGCCCCACAAAGAAGACCAAGCTACACAACTGTAATATATGAGCAGAGAACCTAGGTCAGCCCCATAAAGGCTCCCTGGCTGGCGGTTCAGTCTCTGTGAGCCTCTGTGAGGCCATGTTAATTCACTCTTGGGGCGAGGTTGTAGTGTTCTTGGCCCCTCTGGCTTCTACGATCCGTCCTCTCCCTCTTCTGCAGGACTCCCTAAACTCCGCCGAATGTTGGGCTGTGGGTCTCTGCATCTGTTCCCATCGGTTGCTGGCTGAAGCCGCTCTGATGACAGCTGGCCTATGCGTATAGCAGGATATCATTAGGAATCATTTCACTGACTTTTTTTTTTTTTTTTTTTTTTTTTTTTGGCCAGTCATATTTGGTTCTGTTCTAGGTCTCTGGGCTATCCAGCCTCTGGGGCCTGGCCCTCCTGGCAATGTCAAGGATGGGCTTCCTCTCACGGGATGGGTCGCAAACTGGACCAGTCATGGGTGGGCCACTCCCTCAATTTTTGGGCCACCTTTCCCCCAGCACATCTTGTGAGCAGGACTCTGATTTCTTAAAAAACAAAACAAAATAACAAAACAAAAAACAAAACTAAGCTTTACATCATCATTCGCCAGGTAACTCTGTGTTCCTGTGGCTACATGCAAGGTGCTTGGACACTGGGAGCCTTTCAGGTCTCTCTGATTTCAAGGGCTTTGTGCACCTAGGGCAGACCTTAGTCTGGTGGGAATTTATTTTCTTCCAGAATATTCTTCCTGAGGCCTCATGCTTAGTGAATTTTTTCCAGCATGAGTCTGTTGAGGGAGACCAGACGCCTCACAGTCCCATGTCAGCAATGGGCACTGCTTTCTAGCCCTTCCAGATGGTTCTCTTCCAGTTGAGTGCTGAGCACTCAAGCTATGGACCCATGGAAATCTCCCAGGGCCCCTCTACCCAGCATTCTGCTCATATATATGCTCACTGTGTGGCTTTTCCTGGGAAGACATGGAAAACCATCTACTGACCCCAGGGAGGGCATCAACAGATCAAAGAAAGGATTCCACTCAGGACCGGCTTAGGGAGCCAGTGAAGTCACTGGGGAGACTCCAAGGAGCTAGCTGTACCCCTTGAACACCCCAACCCCAGCTAGGTGATTATGCATAAAGACCACAGCCGTGAAGCCCCCTCCCCAGTTAGCCTCCCCACCCCACTCCACCCCACACACCCCACCCCCACCCCCATCCCATGCTCTCTAGCATCTTCCAGACCCAGGACTGCTGGGCAGGAGGGAGTAGGGGCTGGGGTCCCAGGCAAAGGTCTAGTGAACACCCCCTTTCCACAAGGAAATGTTGGCAGCCTGGAACTTACTCTGTAGACCAGGCTGACTTTAAATTCACCTGCCATTGCCTCCTGAATGCTGGGATTAAAGGTGTGTGCCACCATGCCCAACCTTGACTTCACTACACATTTAGAAATCTTTTACCATTGCCAAATATTTGTGGCTTGATCTCCTTGCCTTCTGTCATGTGACTCCACATGTGGCCATAATTCGTGGCTTAAGAGCCTGGATGACAGCCAGACTTGGTTACTCCCAGATTGTTTTGCTTATTTTATTGTCACAACCTTTGAATCGTCCCACACTCCTTACCCACACTCCTGCAAGGAACCCAGAAAACTTATTTGTTCACCAACTTGGATTTTGGTGGTGTTCTTATTATGGTCTGTCACAGGTATTCTATCTTGGGTGAGTAGATGTTTATTTATATTTCTTCAGGTATAGTGTCACAGGCCTTACATTTTCTGTGGTGATGTTTTAAACAGGAACAAATGCCAGGCATGGTGGCACACATCTTTAATCTCAGAACTAAGGAGGCAAAGGCAGTTGGATCTCTGTGAGTTCGAGGCCAGCCTTGTGTACAGAGTGAGTTCCAGGACATCTGGGACTATGCAGAGAGTCTGTGTCTGAAATAAGATAAAATAATAAAAATAAAATAAAACAACAGAAATGGTAGGAATTTTGTGAAACAGGAGCAAATATCTAGTCCTTTCTGCTTGCATTGGGTGGGAGTAAAAATCCTTGGTCAATCTTCAGAGCGTGAGCCTGAAGGGCCATCATGGGGGGGGGGGGAACTGATCTGATACCCAGATCCTGGTAATAAGCAAGTCCTGGATCGAGCTATGTCTGAAGGAAGAGATCTACCGCGCCTGAAACTCCAGCTGACAACAACCCTGTGCTCCTGAATGAAGCTGGTTCCAATGGACCTATTGCTTACTCTCCTACCCGGTGACCAAAATTATTGACAACTTAGGTGAGGAAAAGTTCATTTGGCCTTCTGACTTTGGAGGGTTCCGTTCTGTGTGGCTTGTCCCTGCCCATTGTGGCGGAAGCATTGTGGCAGTGGGGGCACCAGGCAGAAGCTGATGAGAAGCAACGAAAGGGCAACAGGAAATGGTTGGTGCTATTATACAATCCCCGACAAGGGGCCACCCCCAAAACCTTCCTCCTCCAGTTAGGATCGGTCTCCTAAAGTTTCTAAGAAACAGCACTGCAAGTTAGGGACCAAGTATTCAAGCTATGAGCCTGTGGGGGACACCACAACGTTGGGCTTTCTGTGCCTGGTCCTCTCCTAAAGGAGCACAGCAGCCCCAGCCAGGACCTTAATGGAAAGAAATGCTGCTGAGGGTGGGTAGTGAGTGCAAGGTTTGGCCAGGCCAGGTCACAAAGACTGTGTGTGTGTGTGTGTGTGTGTGTGTGCGCGCGCGCATGTGCGCACACACATAATTGGAGGCCAGAGCTCAACTTTTGATGTCTTTCTCAGTAGCTGTCCATCTCCTTCTTTCTTTTTTAAGACAGGGTCTCTCACTGCTCTTGAGCTCCACCAAGTAAGGTAGACCAGTTGGCCATTGACCACAGGGGTCCTCTCGTCTCCACCATCCCAGCTCTGTGCACACCACCATGCCTGGCTTTTTATATGGGTTCTAGGAATCGAATCTATGTCCCCGTGCTTCTATAGCATGTGATTTACCATCTGTATCGTCTCCAGCCTGGGCTTTGCAGTCTTGACACTGCATTCTGACCAGGTGAAAAAGGGAATGGAGTACATGGTCCCCACTCCTTACCCTCAGGATGTCTCCAAACACTTAGAAAAAAGTCCTGAGGTCTAAGTCGCCTTTGTTCGCTCCCCTGCACCCATCACATTGCCTTCCCCCCTTATCGTCGTCCTGTGGGCCGCTAGCTCATTCCCACCACAGGGCCTTTGCACTTGTTTTACCAGGAGCCTGGGTCCTTCTGCCCTTGACTTTATCCATCCTGCCTCCAATAGCCTACCCTGAGGTGTCCCAGAATCCCACATGGAACTGGATACACATGGAGATCAAGCCTTTTCCCCCCTGGGGACCCTCGACTAGGGAGGGGACAAAGAGCAGGGTAACAAAAGAGAAAGAAGAGCCACTCTGTTTCCCCAAGGATCCCTGTGAGCCTGCATCTTCCCAACCAAGCCTGGCCTGTGGGCCCACCTACCTGCCTTGGGATGCGGGGCTCTAGATCACCAACCAGCTTCCTGCACAATACCCCCTTTAAACAGCAAAGCTGGGGCAGTGGTGGGGGGCAGGGAAGAAGGAAAAAATAATTACTTCTCAGCCCCTAACCTTTCCAGCAAGTGACTCAGTAATAAATAACCAAAGCATCCCTCTAGTGCGATCCATCAGCGGGAACCCCTAATTACTCTGGACTCGCAAGCAGCCGCGTCCAGGCTGCTTCAAATAAATAAAAGATTAACATGGCAAAGCACAGACCCAGGTGTTTGGGGTCCCCTTACTCACCTCTGGAGAAGTTGGCCTGCGATGGAGGCACAGAGTCTGGGGGGTTGGGGACCATGGTCTGAGAAACAGACTAAAGTTACCATCAATGTCTTCTACCCAAGGCTGAGTCATGGTGTCTTGGTGATGCCCCAGCAGATGCCACCAAGACCCCATTATCATTGTGGGCAGTGTGCAGATCCCAGACCAGCATGAGAAGAGTGCTGGCTACAGCATCTGCCCCTCCCCAGGAGCTCCTGCCCCCAGCGCAGCCTCAGTGTGACCTTCCTGATCACATGGAGACCTGCTGCTATGACTGTCCCTCTTGGAGGTCTGTCAACCCTGCTGCCCAGCTGGATTTTTAGTATCTCTTGTAGGACCCTGCTGAGCAACCCAGCTGCCCTGAGTACCAGGTCAGCCCTAGGGGTGACAGGGGTAGGTAGCATCTTCTTTGATGATCACCAGATGATACATGAGGAAGCTATGACCAGACATTGCCCCTCCCACCCTTCCAGCTCTGCTCAGAGTATGCTAACAATTCTTTTATTTGTAGGAAAAGGATGGGACTAAGAGCTTCACACATCTAGGCAGGTGCTCTACCACTAGGCCATGTCTCTCCCTAACCCCTCACTGGGGGACTCTAGGCAGGTGCTCTACCACTGAGCCACACCCCAGCCCCTCACTGGGGGATTCTAGGCAGGTGCTCTACCACTGAGCCACACCCCAGCCCCTCACTGGGGGATTCTAGGCAGGGGCTCTACCACTGAGCCACACCCCAGCCCCTCACTGGGGGATTCTAGACAGGTGCTCTACCACTGAGCCATACCCCAGCCCCTCACTGGGGGATTCTAGGCAGGTGCTCTACCACTGAGCCATACCCCAGCCTCTCACTGAGGGATTCTAGGCAGGGGCTCTACCACTGAGCCACACCCCAGCCCCTCACTGGGGGATTCTAGGCAGGTGCTCTACCACTGAGCCACACCCCAGCCCCTCACTGGGGGATTCTAGGCAGGTGCTCTACCACTGAGCCACACCCCAGCCCCTCATTGGGGGATTCTAGGCAGGTGCTGTACCACTGAGTCACACCCCAGCCCCTCACTGGGGGATTCTAGGCAGGTGCTCTACCACTGAGCCACGCCCCAGCCCCTCACTGGGGGATTCTAGGTAGGGGCTCTACCACTGAGCCACACCCCAGCCCCTCACTGGGGGGTTCTAGGGAAGTATACTACCTGTGAGCTTTATCCCCAGCCTTCTTTTTACTTTTTATTTCAAGACAAAGTCTTGAACTTATTCCGTAGACCAGGCTAACCTTGAACTTTTCATCCTCCTGCCTTAGCCTCAGAAGTAGCTGGGGTGACAGGCCTGCACCAACAGGCCAGATTATATCAACAGTTCCACACTCAGCCTGTCAGGTCACAGTCCAGTGCCACTCAGCCTTGGCTCTGAGAATCCCATCCTGAGCTGATGGGCAGGTGGAATTCCCCTGTGTGAGCAGGGTCTAAACAAGGAACTAATCTGGGCTGAGGGTGAGTAGAGAGGTGACCTTTCCCCATCCCCATCCACACTTCCCTTCCTGGTTTTCTAGGGTGGGAAACAGACAGGTACAAGCAGCCAACGAGTGGGCCAGGATGGAGGGCTTCCTAGGTGGGGTGGGATAGAGAGTGGCAGGGTTAGGGGGGGCCCTGCCAGACCCTCCACAGGAGAATTAATTAAAGCCCTCTCACTTTGCTGCTGTTGAGCGATTTCTGCTGACCACACCAGGCTAATTAATATTGCATTAGCCTTTAGGAGGAAGGCACGCACTTATTAACCTGCTGTGCCAATCTGTCAGCACCCGGCCCCCAACACACAGCACTCTCAGGAGCTCAGAGCAATGTCCGGTACAGCTCTGTGCCCCCAGGGGCTTTGTAGATGCAGCAGCTGCCTCTTCTTTGAAAACCCGGCTCTGTTTGTCTTCCCCAAGGCTTTGGGACTCCCAGGGGCAATAGTGATGTGTCCCCCATCCCAGGCTGCACCTGAGGCCTCTGGGGTGAGCTTTAGGGCTGTTTGCCCATCCTGAGCAGGCTGAGAGCGAGAGTTTTGGACTGCAATGCCATCTGAGCCTTACGTGGTCACATGTAACCAGGCCTTATGGCTGTTCATAGGCCATGCCTCTGCTGAGGGGGTGGGGGTAGGGGCAGTTGTGGAGTTATCCCTATGCTGACCTCAAGATATGATCAAATTGGAGTGTGGCTGACCTATGCAGTATAGTGTGGAAATGCACTAAGTGTGCACCTTTGACAACCTGACCTAGAAGCCCGATATGGAGAATACAGACACAATCCCCCACCTCCACCCCCACTCCCACCCCCACTCCCACCCTCTCCCGGCATGGACAGGCCTGACACTCACCACCAGCTGATGTTGTTCTCTGGGGATCTGTCAGTGTTTTACAGAAAGCCCAGCAAGCATGTTTTACATGAGACTGCGTGGTGTGTGTGTGTGTGTGTATTCCAATTCCATGTTAACACAGGCCATATGTGGACTGAACAACCTCATACATAGCAATCCACAAGCAAACTCTAGTGGCATGGACCTTTAAGAGGGGTTAGTGACAGGGAAAGGCAAGGCCCCTGTTAGACACACACACACACACACACACACACACACACACACAGAGAGAGAGAGAGAGAGAGAGAGAGAGAGAGAGAGAGAGAGAGAGAGAGAGAGAGAGAGAGAGAACCCTCCAGCTGCAAACGTCAGCCATACAACCCCAAGCACACTACCTCCAGCTACCAAGAGACCACAGTCCCTTTGCACACGCTGCTGCAGCCCCTGAAGTCAATGGCTGGGTAAGAGGTTTCTTGTCAGATTCTCAACATGCCCTGAAAAGCCTGCAGTGCTGTGGGGATGGAAGGCAGACCCTGATACCCTACAAGGTGTGCAGGGTATGGGGGGGGGGCAGGTGGCATCACAGTGGCCACAAGGTGGGTGGGCACAAGCATTCCCTACAATGGTAATGACCTGTCCACTGGGAATCCAGGCTGGCGTTCTGCTGGTGCCTCAGTGGACCCATGACTCCTTAGGAGACCAGAGCCAAGCACACAGGCTACCTGTCCGAGAGGACCTGACTCCCCCACATCAGCAGGCAGTTGATGAAACTTGTAAGTGAGGTGAAAAATGGTAAGACTACCCAGAGCTTTATCACGGGTGAATGTGGCCGAATAATTATAAACTGGCTGAATTGAAATCCACCCTTCTTTGTGTACATGTGTGTGTGTGTGTGTGTGTGTGTGTGTGCACGTGCTTGTGTGTGCACAGGTACATGTGTGTGTGTATGTGTGTTCATGAGTGTTGTGGCCAAAGGTCATTGTGCTGGCTTGAATAGGTATGGCCCCCATAGACTCATGTGTTTGAATGCTTGGAGTGCGGTATTGGGAGATGTGCCTTGTTAGAGGTGTGCCCTTGTTGGAGGAAGCCTGTCACTGTGGGGGATCTGTGAGGTCTGTCTCCATATTTCTACCTAACCAAGCAGCCTCAAGCAGCCCCCAGGGTGTGACTGGAGGGTCCAGAGTATGTGGACTGCAGTGTTGGATGGGACACCACAGGAGCTAATGGTTGAGCACCCCTGGGATGAAGGTCCCAGGGCCCTGTCGCTCCTGCCTGCACAGGTGGGGTCCTGGATGCAAACAGGACTAAAGAGAGGTCTGAGCTCAGAGCAGGAAGTTCGGCCTGGGACGGAGGAGGGGCACACTGTGCAGATGCAGGTGGAGGGGGAGAGTCTGGCTGGAGTGAGAGTGAGAGAGTAGAGAGAGAAGAGAGAAGAGAAAAGAGAGGACAGGAGAGGGAACGAAACAGAGAGACCAAAGAGAAGACAGAAAGGGGAAAAAGGAGAATGAGAAAAAAGAAAGGTGGAAAGAGAAGAGAAAGGGAGGAGAAAAGAGAAAGGAAAGGAGGGGAGGGGATAGAATAATAAAGCTAGAGGAAGAGGAGAGGATAAGGAAGAGAGAAAGGGGGAGAAAGAAGCTAGCTGAAAAAGAGAAAGAGAAAAGGTGGAGAAGAGGTTTGCCTCATGCTCTCCCCTGCAGACTCCTGGCCTGATGGCCTGTGACTGCACCTCTTAGGCCAGGGTAAGGGGCAGACAGAACCAGCTGGAGGCTCAGGCCCTGGTCTCCCCCGGGTCCCCTGCAGGCCAATGTTAGACTGCTTACACCCTGGCCTTGTCTGCACGTGCCCACGACCCCAGCTGGGGACCCCAATTATCCCCATCTTCCCCCTTGTAAATAGCTCTACTTTCTGTGGGCCACTGGCAGGGCAGCAAGCTTAGCTGGATCAGACTATGGGCTACTCCCGGCCTGGCCTTAAATGAGTTGTCTGAGCCGGGTCTTACTTTCTCCATCTGTCAAAGTGGCTCCGGGAACTTAGAATTCCCAGCCATACCCAGCACAGTCAGGAGTACCCTCACCCCAAACCCGGGGACAGGTTCTGAGCTTTCTTCCCAGCCTCCTCTCCAATGGTCTCCCTCCCTCCCCAGGCACAGATGGGGCCTTGGGATCCCAGAACCACCCCGCAGCCCACTCCAGCCTGTTCCGGCTGCTGCCCAGCTCGGATCATAAACTCCGACTTTGATCTGGCTTTATTCCTCTGACCGGAAGAGACAGGGGCTCCTCCCAGGCCCGGATGTAGACTCAGTCCAGGACAGATGGCTCCATCACCACACTTCTCATCACGCCGCTGCCCACTGACACTTTGATTCTGAGGCAAAATGGACCAGATTCCCAAGATAGGATTTAGCCCTTGGCCCATGGGAGGGACTCTCAGAGAGGCTGGGATAGCCTAGGACAAAGATCCTTGAGACACCCCCCTGACCCTGAACTCTTCCAAAACCTGGGCTGAGCACAAATGCAGGAAGACCCTGAAAGGGGAACAGTGATGGCCCTTATCTGTCACCCTGGCCTGGCTGGAATCTCCACCACCTAAGGTCCCACCTGTGGGGCCCTCATGCAGGCACCCCGGATGAACTCCTAGCAGGCAGTTTTGTCACCCACCAGCCACCTCAGAATCCCCACTGCGCCAGCGAGGTCTGTGCTGTCTCCAACTGAGAATGGGGAGCCCCTCAGCCTTTGTGAACTGACTCTCACAGGCTCCTGTTGAACTCTGGGGGCCCGACTGGGAGGTCACAGAGCCTTGAGGAGGTGGGGCCTGCTTGGAGGAAGTAGGTCACTAGAGAGGCAGGCCTTTGAGAGTCATAACACCACTCCTGGTGCCTGCTGTTCTCTGCTTGCTGGTCCACTATGGTGTGAAGAGACTTAACCAGACTCTCGCAGCCATGAGCCGGGCCACTCTGCCATGCCTTTCCTAGCCATGGTGAGCTGAAAAACCCTAGAAACCGTGAGCCAAAATGCACTTGTATGACCAGGGTGTGTGTGTGTTCATGCACATGAATGTGTGTGTGGGGGTGTGTGGGTGTGTGCGCACGCGCGCGTGCACACATGCCAGGACATGCATGTGGAGGTCAGAGAACAACTTTAAGGAGCTGGTTCTCTCCTTCCACCATGGGCTCTGAGGGGCAAAGTCAGGTCCAACAATGGAGTCATCTCCCCGACCACCTTTTTTTTTTTTCTTTTTTTTTTTAGGCAGGAGTTCTCACTGAATCTGGAATTGCCACGGTGTGTCTGGATTAGCTGGCCAGCAAACCCCCCGGGATGCTCTTGTCTCCACCTCCCGGGTACTGGGATGATGTACACACACTAACACCCTTGGCTTTTTATAAGAGTGCTGGGAATCCAAACTCGGGTCACCACGCTTCTGAGCCATCTCCCCAGCCTGCCATCCAAATAAATCTTCTCTTCCTCAAGTTGCTTCATCAGGTAGTCTATAAGAGAAACTGAAATGCATCTAATGCAGTCTGTCTGTCTGTCTGTCTGTCTTTCTTTCTTTCTTTCTTTCTTTCTTTCTTTTTTGAGACAGGGTCTCTAAGTAGCTCTAACTAGCCTGGAACTTCTTAGGTAGACCAGGCTAGTCTAAAACTCACAGAGATCTGCCTATCTGCCTCTGGCACTACCAAGCCTGCCTCCCAATGCAGTCTTGTTTGTTTGTTTGTTTGTTTGTTTGTTTTTTAGAGACAGGGTTTGTCTATGTTATCTTGGCCATCCTGGACTTTCTAGACCAGGCTGGCCTCAAACTCACAGCGATCCACCTGCCTCTGCCTCCCAAGTGCTGGGATTAAAGGTGTGCGCCACCGCACCAGGCCCCAATACAGTCTTGATGCCCTTTCAATTGTGCTTCCTCCCCAGCCCTGTCAATTCCATCTTTCCTGCACTCTAGGCTAGGGAGCTGAAAGCAGGCTCCTGCTACGGGGGTTCTCGGGACCCCACGATAATGCCCCTGTCTCTTCCTTGCCTTTCTTCCTCCATCTAGTGCTATTGTACTGGTCACAGGGGCATGTGACCACCGCCTGAAATCCATGGCTACGCTGGAAAGGAGGGAGGCTGCCGCTGCTGACTGCCTGAGGCCCCAGACCCACTCTCCTGCCACCCCCTAACTCCCCATCCACCATAATGAGAAAAGGCATCAGGCAGCCCCACCATGTAACCCTGGGCAGCCCTGTTAGCTCTCTGATACCCAGGCTCTACCCCTGGAAACCAGGGGTGGGGGGTAGGCACCGCACTCCTCTCTCAGAGGAAAGGCACTAAGAAGTCCCCAGGAGGAGGCCACCAGCTTAACCCGGAGCCTTTTCTCACAAGTCCATGCTCAGTTGTGGGGTCCACAGTTCGTGGGAACAAAGAGGGGTGTCACTAAAGTGACAAGGCCTCGGAAGTTTGAGGAGTTGTTTCTTACAACAGAGGCTACAACAGAGGCTGGGACGACACAGGTCAGGAGATGCTGCCTTCTGGAGAGCGTTCTTTTGGTTTTGATAAGGTCATAGCCCAAGCTAGTAGGGCTCATGATCCTCCTGCCTCAGCCTCCCCAGGGCACCTGAAAGCCTGCACCAACATATCTGATTCACGGGGCATTTGGAGTCATTCTGGGCTATGACTGAGTAGAGCAGAGATTCAGGCAGGCCAAGGCTTAGAAAACAAAAGTAAGGAAGAGGTTGGGGGCGGGGGAGGAGGGGGCAGGAAAGGAACTGGGGGAGAGGCGGTACTGAGCCTGGTAGGTATGCGAGCCCTGGCTGAGAAGTTGCACAAGCCAACAAGGTATGTCCCCTGTCACGTGCCCCCTCTGCCCCTTGCGTGGCAGTGGTGCCACACACCTTTAATCGCAACATTCGGGCGGCAGAGGCAGGTGGATTTCTGTGAGTTTAATGTCAGCCTCGTCTTCAGAGCTAGTTCCAGGACACCGAGAAACCCAGTGGGGGGGGGGGCGGTAAAGACACTTTCTCCCCTCCACACAGACTTCCGGCTGAGCCCAAGAAGCTGCTTTCAATCTCCCACCGGTGCGCGCTGTCCGACTGTAAGAAGAGCCGGAGCTGAGTCCTCTGTGCTATTGTGGCACCTGGGCCTGTGAGTTCATAGAAACAAGGCTTTGACCCACATTCACTGGGGTGCAGCTAGAGGGGGCGGCCAACCCTGCAGACTTCAGCCCCCCCCCCCCCAGATTCCCTGGCTGCCCGCCTCCCCCCCATGGCTCCATCTGAAATCGACATACTTCCTTCCGAGACAAGATGCGTGTTTTCTCCGTCAGGTTTACAAATAACTTCAAATCTTACTGTTTTCTTTCCCTAATGAATTCTGCGATAGCTGTTCCAGGCTCTGCGGTAATGAAGGCGGGCGGAAGCCGGCCGCAGCTCTGCCAGGCTGCATTAGCGCTGGGCCCGCCGCCGCCGCCGTGTGAGTGTGATGGCTGAGAATCCATTTTATTGACAGTATCCACCTGGGCGATGCCTGCGTCAGGACTTCGTGCTAAACTGGGTTTGAAAGGCGTTCCTGACCCTCGTTACCGCTCTAATTGTGCTTAAGAATCCAGATTATTTCAGAAGTGAAGTCAGCGCCCCGGGGTGGGGGTGGGGGAAGGACATTACATACCAAGTCGTTGATGGCTCCTGGCTCTCTGGAAATGGCCTGGGTCCACAGGGCGGTTGCTCTGTCCCACACCCTGAACCACAACATGATTCCTTTGGAGATGCTGGGTCCCTCTGGATCTGGTGGGGGGTGGGGGGTGGGAGTGGGGGGAAAGAGCAGGGTATACATGTGTCAAGATTGTCATTTTTGTTTGTGTGAAAGTTGAGGCCCAGAGTAAGGGTGGATGGATGGCTTGTTGTGCAAACCGGAGGTATTCAGTTCAAATGCCCAGGCCCCAGGTAAAAACCCAGGGCGTGGTCTGTCGGTGTCTAACCCCAGCACCGTGAGGACAGAGGCTGCTGGGGCTTGCTGGCTGCCAGCTCAGCTGCAGGTTCAGGGAGATATTTTGTCTCAAGGAAATACAGTGGATGACAGGACAAGACACTTGGTGGCCTCCTACTGTCCTCTTTGTGCATGCATATACCACATACACACAGCACATAAGCATCACACATAGCTCATGCAAACACTCCTCCACTTTACAGATGCATATACCACAAACACACACACACACCTCCCACACTCCACACCCCATGCACATAGAAAAGTCTCACGGGTGAGTGTTGGGGAGGCCAGGTAGCCAGCCATTGCAGCATCCACGGAAGTCCCCATATGCAGCAGGACAAAGCTTTGCTTAGTTTATAGCCCCTTTGGCCTTTCCCAACATGAAAGGGGTGGAGGGTCCTTGGTCCCACTCTCCTGTGTACAGGTGACGGAGGCTGAGGGCTTATGCTGAACACTGCCTCTTAGGCCATGTGGCAAGAGAACACTCCTAAACCAAGACCCTTGAGGAGCCCCACCTTCACCATACCCTCTGGCTCTGACACCATGCAGGTTCTGGGGGTGTCCATCACAGTGGGAGGGGCAGTCATTATGAGGGAAATCAACCCAACACTTGCCTGGGAGCATTGGGACTCTTGGCACTGATCAAGCCGGCTCTGGATCCTGGCTGCTCCCCGACTTGCTTGGAGAAGTTCTCTCCCTTCTCTGGCCTTCAGTTTCCCCACCTCAATTGTGCATTCCTGATACTGAGCTAGCAGGCCTGCTAGAGGACCAGACCTCCAAAGGCATGGTTGGTGTCTGTGCCTAGCACTGGGGACTCAGGGTGGCCATTCCTGCTAATATGATTCCCTCTGCACTGTGCACACCCCAGGTAGTGGGGACAGCAGAGTGCCCATGATGGGGCTCTCCAACAGTCTACACACGATGCCCTCGGTATGTTAGAATTGGGGCGATGTTCTCTGAGCCCCAAAAGCTTCCCGTCCATTGCTGTCATTTCTGAAGAGGTGTCACTTCAGACCCTTTGCTCATTTAAAACATTGGGTCAAGTGGTTGGCTGGTTGGTTGGTTGGTTGGTTCTGAGATGGGGGTCTCAGATGTCCAGGTTGGCCTCAAATTCCCTGTGTAGCTGAAGATGACCTTGAGACTCTTTGGACCCTTCTTCCTCCACCTCGTAAGTGCTGGGATTACAGGCGGGCACCCCCCCCATGCCCGGTTTATGAGATGTTGGCGATCAAACACAGGGTCTTATGCATGCTAGATGACAATGATTCAAGCTGAGCCACATCCCCAGCCCCAGTACGACAGTTTCCATGCCTTGTGGGCTCATTTCTTTCCAACTACATGTGGGACCTACTGAACCAGGTGAATGGGGCCCTGTAGAAGCAGGCCACTCTCAGCCCTGCAATGTGCTCAATTCAGAGTCAGCCTTCCCTAGAATAAACTCCCTATGTACATCCCAGAGGGGTGGAGGGTTTCCAGGGGATGCTTAAGTTTGTCCTTGACCCATAATGCTCTTCTCATATTAACTCTCCTTCTCATTGTCCTCCATCATCATTGTTGTCATCATCGTCATCGTCAGCAGCAGCAGCAGCAGCAGCAGCAGCATTTGTACTCCTGCTGAACCTTGCCCCAGCCCCTCACTGGGGGACTCTAGGCAGGTGCTCTACCACTGAGTCACACCCCAGCCCCTCACTGGGGGATTCTAGGCAGATGCTCTACCACTGAGCCACACCCCAACCCCTCACTGGGGGATTCTAGGCAGGTGCTCTACCACTGAGCCACGCCCCAGCCCCTCACTGGGGGATTCTAGGCAGGTGCTCTACCACTGAGCCACGCCCCAGCCCCTCACTGGGGGATTCTAGGCAGGTGCTCTACCACTGAGCCACACCCCAGCCCCTCACTGGGGAATTCTAGGCAGGTGCTCTACCACTGAGCCACACCCCAGCCCCTCACTGGGGGATTCTAGGCAGGGACTCTACCACTGAAGTTCATTACTAAGTCTCTTTTTACTTTTTCTTTTAAGACAAGGCCTCACTAAATTGCCCAGGCTGGCCTTGAATTTATTCAGCATGCAGGCTTGAACTTGTGATCCTTCTGCCTCAGCCTCCAGATTAGTTAAGATGACTTACTTATCCCACCAGATCAGGCTCTAGGCGGTATTCAGTAAATCATCCCACCCCATTCCTTCTTCCGGTGGTTAACTAAGTGGAGGTCCCGGGGCTCTCCACCCTATCTCTGAGCTCTGGGCTTTAGGCATCACTCAGAGGCCAAGGCAGTAACCCCTCCAGCCCTGCCAAGTTATTTACTTTCCTTAATTACCAGTTATGAGGGTCCTTGAGTGGCTTGGAGGGGACAGAAGGTGAGCTGGGAAGGCCTCCACTGGATGTGATTTTATTAATTTAAGATCAGGCCTAAGGCAAGTTAAGAAGTGACCCCCACCCCCTCGGGCTGCACCAACCCCTCACCTCTCCCCCGTGCTCCAGGTGGGGGTGGCCAGCCTGCTTTAATTAAATTCTCCACCATACCTTGGAGGACGGGTGGCAGCCTCGGGCAGGAAAGCTCTCAGCAGCTCCACATGGGAACATTCCCAGGCCCCATCCTGCTTCAGTTCCAGCCTGCCTGCTCCGCTCTGAACAAAAGCCTACATCTTGGGTTGGTTTTCTCTCTCTCTCTCTCTCTCTCTCTCTCTCTCTCTCTCTCTCTCTCTCTCCCTCTCTCTTCCTCTCTTCCTCCTCTTCTTCCTTCTCTTCCTCTTCCTCCTCTTCCTCCTCCTCTCCATGTTCTTATTCCCCTTCCTTTATTTTTGTTGTGTTTTGTTTAGTATGTATGTTGGAGGCGGGGGGAGGTGTGCACGCATGCAAGAGCGTGCGAGAGCTTGTGGAGGTCAAAGGTCAACTTCAGGTGTCGTTCTTCAGAAGTTGCTCCTCTTAGTTCTGAGGCAGAGGCACTCACTGGCTTGGAGCTCACTGACTTGCCTAAACTGAGTGGCCAATAAGCCCCAGACCCAGGGACCCACCTGTCTCTACCATCTCCAACCATACATCTGTACATATATACACACACACATATATACACATACACACTTGTGTATATATATTTATGCAGGTATATATATATGTATGTATGTATATGTGTGTGTGTCCTCATACTTGAACAAGTCCTTTAGCTACTGAGCCATCTTCTCAGCCTTTGTTCTATTTGAGGGGCAGAATGTCGCATGGCCAAGGCTAGCCTTGGGCTCCTTATCCGGTGGCCACAGGTGTGTATATCACGAAGCCTTATTTTGGATTTCATTTTTCAGTCAGCTTCATGCAAGGTCTAAGGCACAGCATGCAGTGCCCCAGCAGCATGTAAACGCCAGGCAGAGATGGCGGCTCACCTGCAAGCTGAGAGCTCCGGGACTAGACAGCCGCGCCAGAGAAAGCTGCCTTCTAGACTAGCAAAACGGACAGGCTCGAGTCCAGTTGAGAAGCTGAGTTCAATTCACCTGCCTCGGTGAGTAAGATGGAGACAGATCACGGAAGCTTCCCAGCATGCGGGGCCCGCAGATGTGCGCATGCGTTCACACACACACGCATACTAGGACACATTCAAAATAATCATTTTCTGTTTTATCAATCAAAACAGATCCGTTTTGTTTAAATTGAGGATTATTCAATTGCATAAAGTATAGTTTATATGTGTTTAAATGCTGCATCTAGACAGTGACAGACACTTTCCCAGGACACCACCGAAGCCAAGAAGGGAGGGATGGCTTGTTGAGTCACACGCGGTGGCTGAAAGCCACACAGCTACCAAGCATGTGCCATGGCTTGCCTGAATTTTGGGATGCTGGGCATGAGAAGTACGCATGGAAGTTTCCAAGACTTGGGCCTTGAGCTGTCTACCAGACCTCAAAGTCCTCCTGCCTCAGCCTCCTGAGTCATGGAGCTACGCAAGGACGTGAGCAAGCGGAGAAATAGGACCAGGCGTGAAGTCAGCCAGATTGCAAATCATGCATGGTTCTGCTTACGTTAAATCACACAAGCTATTCGAAAACTTCCATTTTGGAAGACATGAAGAGCGGCCCCGAATTAATGGGGACCAAAGGTGTATGGCTGAGGACCCCATGAAGGATCAGGGGACACGCTGTGACATGCCTGAGGTAAGTGACAGAGTTTGAGCCCTGGGGCTGGAGCGATGGCTCAGTGGGCAAAGTGATCTGCCGTGTGTTCGTGTTTGTCTTCTGCCGCTGTGATAAACAAACATGATTAAAAGTGATTTGCAGAGAAAAGGGGGGTTTATTTCATTTACAGATTACACCCAATCAATCACCAGAGCAGGAGCGCAAGGAAACATCTGGAGACGGGAACTGATGCAGAGCCATGGAAGAGTGCTGCTTACTGGCTTGCTCCTCATGGCTTGTTCAACCAGCTGTTAAAAAACCCAGGTCCACCTGCCCAGGCATGGCCCCACCCAGAGTGGGCTGGGCCCTCCCATGTCAGTCAGTCAACAATCAAGAAAGTACCGAGGGCCATAGAGATGGCTGAGCCGGTAAAATGCTTTCCTAGCAAGCAGGAAGACATTAGTTCAATTCCCACTACCTACATTTTTGTTTTGTTTTTTAAAAGCCAAACCCAGCAGTAAGCACCTGCAATGCTAGCCCTGGAGAAGTGGAGATAGGAGGGTCCCTACAGCTTGCTGGCCAGTCAGTCTAGCAAAATTGGCAAGCCCCATGATCAGCGAGAGACTCCGCCTCAAAATACAAGGAGCCGGGCTGGAGAGATGGCTCAGAGGTTAAGTGTACTGAATGCTCTTCCAGAGATCCTGAGTTCAATTCCCAGAAACCACATGATGGCTCACAAGCATCTATAATGTGATCTGATGCCTTCTTCTGGCCTGCAGGTATACATGCAGGCAGAACACTGTATACATAGTAATAAATAAATAAATCTTTTTTAAAAATACAAGGAGCCAGTTTCTTAGACCACTATACTGCCTAAGTGCATCCTAAGTACTTACTCTCATTTCCACAGATAAATAAATGCAGTTCTTGCCCCTCACCAAAGAAGCTTCTTGCTGGGTGTGGTGGTATGTGCCTTAAATTCCTGCACTCTGGAAGCACAGCCATGTGGAGCTCTGTGAGTTCCAGGCCAGCCTGATATACACAGTGAGTTTTGAAATAACTAGGGCTATGTAGAAAGGTTCTAGTTCAAAAATCCAAAAAGAAGAAGAAGAGGAGGAGGAGGAGGAGAAAGAAGAAGAGAAGGAGAAAAAGGAAGGAAGGGAAAGAAGGTGAAAGAAAAAAGAAAGTGCCCTCCAGACTTGCTTACAGTCCATTTTCTCAGCTGAGGATCCCTCTTCCAAATGACACTGGTAAGCCGGGCGGTGGTGGCACGTGCCTTTAATCCCAGCACTCGGGAGGCAGAGGCAGGCAGATCGCTGTGAGTACGAGGCCAGCCTGGTCTACAAAGCGAGTCCAGAACAGCAAAGGCTACACAGAGAAACCCTGTCTCAAAAAACAAAAAACAAAAAAACAGTGACTCTGGTTTGTGTCGCGTTAAGAAAAAGCTAACCGGCACACCGTGGGAACATGAGGACATGAGCTGAGATCTCCCTCCAGAATCCACCTGAAGTTGGACGTGGTGGCATGCTCGTGGGAGTGTGCCTGTGGAACCCCAGTGTTCCTATGGTAGATGTGAGGCAGAGACAGGAGAATCCTAAGAAGCTAGGAGGGCAGCTAGCCTGGTGCACACCGTGGAAGAAACCCGCCGCTGCCACCTGAGCTTGCCCTCTGACCTCCATGCCAGCACTGTGGCACGCATACCACGCAAGTACACAGACACAAAGGAACAGAGGAGTAAAAAGAGGAAGCAGTACGGGGTCTCAGCCACCCCAGGTCTCTGCACCACAATCAGCTCTCGTTTTTATTAATTTTATTTACATAACCAAGGCTGGCCTTGAACTCTTGGTCCTCCCAATTCCACCTCCACAGTGCTGAGTGGGAAGCATCAGCTACCAACCACATCTGATTGATACAGGGCTAGGGATGGAGCCCACGGCCCTGTGCATGCTAGGCAAGCACTGTACCACCTCCAGCCTTTTCTTGGCCTCCTAAGTGGCAGGATTATAACCCATGCCCTGCCAGAATCTTTGTAGGCTTTTTTTTTAACCTCTTATTTTCTTTTTGAGATAGGGGTCTCACTGCACTGCCCAACTTGGCCCTGAACTCATAGGCTCGCCTCATCTCACATCCTTCTGCCTCAGCTTTCCCAGAAGCTGGGATGGCAGACATGCCAACACACAGCTGGCTTAATTGTCCACCTTCCTAGATGCTTCCTGGAAAGCTAATTGACCCAAGATACCGTGTCCGTTTAAAACAGCGTAGGGCTGCTGAGATGGCTCGGCAGGTATGGGTGCTTGCCAAGAAAGCCTGTTTGTTCCCCCAGCACCCACATGGTGGAAGGAGAGAATACACTCCTGCAAGTTGGCAAGTTGTCCTCTGATATCTAGACATAAAAGAAAGGAAGAAGGGGCTGGAGAGATGGTTCAGAGGTTAAAAGCACGGTCTGTTCTTCGAAAGGTCCTGAGTTCAATTCCCAGCAATCACATGGTGGCTCACAGCCATCTAGAATGTGATTTGGGCCCTCTTCTGGTATGTGGTCACACATGCGGGCAGAATACTGTATATATAATAAATAAATCTTTTTTTTTTAAGGGAAGAAAGGAAGGGTGGGAAGGGGAGAGAGAGAGTCTACAGTGGGGTGAGCTGACACCTAGTTCCTCCCCCAGCACCCCAGTTCCTCACATCCTTTTAGGACCCTTTCTCTCCCCTGGTGCATTCTCTCTGCTCTAGAATGTACTAGAGCTTTTGTGTAACCACCTGCACTTCGGAATTGGTGTGTTATTCTACAGCAAGCCTGCCAGACTTCACTTTTATTTCATTGAATCTATACATCCCATGGTGTGAAACCAACATTTCAGCCCGACAAACCTTACACCATCCAAACCACAACCCAGAGTCTCTCTACCTATTTAGATCTTTGGTTGGTTGGTTGGTTTGGTTTTGGTTTTGGCAACAGGGTTTCTCTGTGTAGCTCTGGCTGTCCTGGAACTCACGCTGTAGACCTCAAACTCAGAGGTCTCTGCCTCCTGAGTGCACCACTACCACACCTAGATGATGATGATGATTATTATTTATTATTATTATGTGTGCCTGTGAGTGTATGTGCTTGTGTATGCATTGACGTGGTATATCTGGGTGCATGTATAATATAGTGCAGATGTAGAGGTCAGGGGACAACTTTGTGGGGTCAGTCCTCTCACCTTTGTGTGGGTTCTGAGGATGGCATTCAAGCTGTCAGGAGCCAGCTCACCAGTTCTTGAATGGGACTCATATATTGTGATTTGATAAAAGAATGCTCTGGCTGGGCATGGTGGCGCGTGCTTTTAATCCTAGCACCCGCGGGGGGGGGGGGAGGCGTGGAGCAGAGGCAAATGAATCTCTGTAGGTTTGAGTCCAGCCTGGTCTCCATGTAGAGTTACAGCCTCAGGACTCCACAGTGAGTAGAAAAAAATGATTGTCCTTGGTTTTGGAGAATATGTGCTGAGCTGCCAGTGGTCATTCTGTCTCAAGTATAATCTTTTTTTTTTTTTTTTTTTCTGCTTTGGCTGTCCTGGACTCTCTTTATAGACCAGGCTGTCCTCAAACTCACAGAGATCCACCTGCCTCTGCCTCCCAAGTGCTGGGATTATAGGCTTGTGCCACCACACTCGGCCCTCAAGTTTAATTTTAAAGGAGGTGATGGTGATGGTGATGACGGTGGTGGTGGTGATGATGGTGGTGGTGATGGTGGTGGTGATGGTGATGGTGGTGGTGGTGATGGTGGTGATGGTGGTGATGATGATGGTGGTGATGGTGATGGTGGTGGTGGTGATGATGGTGGTGGTGGTGGTGGTGGTGGTGGTGGTGGTGGTGGTGATGGTGGTGGTGGTGGTGATGATGATGGTGATGATGGTGATGGTGGTGGTGGTGGTGGTGGTGATGGTGGTGGTGATGGTGGTGGTTGTGATGATGATGATGGTGGTGGTTGTGGTGATGGTGGTGGTGGTGATGATAGGATGGTGGTGATAATGGTGATGGTGGTGGTGATGATGGTGGTGGCGGTGGCGATGATGAGGATGGAGATAAAGGATCCCACAAAGAATTAAAACATGAGTGGAAAAGCACAGCCTCTGCAAATCTAGATGAGTGCCAGCCATTATACCAGTCTCGTCATTTTTTTTTTTTTTTTTTTTGGTCTGTTTTTAAGTTTTCCATGTTAGGAAAAGAATTTCATTCAGGGTAGGGCTGGAGAGAGAACACAGTCCGAAAACTATTTGTCTTGCAAGCGTGAGGTTGTGAACGACAACGATGCCTCAGAAGCCACTTAAAACATGCCAGGCAGTGGATCACACCCGAAGCCACTTAAAACATGCCAGGCAGTGGATCACACCCGAAGTCCCAGAACAAGGAGCTTGAGACAGGTGGATCCCAAGGTCTCTTTCACTGGCCAGCTAAACAAGCCTGAGAGGTGAGCTCCAGGTCACGGTGGCCGGCATTAAAAAAAAAAAAAGTAGCTCTGAAGAAAAACACCCAACATATCCTCTAGACTCTACACACAATACCTTGCACCCACCCACAAACTCATGCGCGCACACAGACACACACACCACTGCCACCACCTCACACACAGAATAGTCAAGAAAACCCCAGAGGGCAGTGCTCAAAGCAACCACTATGAGCTGACCCGCCAGGCCCTTACCCAGCATTCTGTGTCCACGCCCTTCAGGCTCCTGGGGCATCCTGCGGCTAGAGGCATCATCTCTCATTGCCTCTGCCTCCCTTCCTTGCTCAGTCTTCTGCCACAGCCCCTGAGCAAGGCAGAGGTAAGCTGTTGTGCCCAGAGGATGCCAGCCCTTGTTTAGGGCTGCTCAGCACACAGGGCACTGAGTTGCGGAAGCTCTTCGGGCTCTGCTCCTGACGTGGCTACCTCAGGAGTGTGAGTTTGGGCTCCCGTTGGACCCCCCCCCCCAGGACCTCCTGCTCCCACCCTCTGCTCGCTGTTTTGCACCAGCACCCCGGGGGAGCTGCTTCCTGCGTCTGCAGTCTCTCTGCCCTAGGAAGAGACACCAGCAATTTACCACGGACTCATTTACGTTGGTTAATTTTTAATAATATTGAAGTTTCTGTGTGAGTAATTCAGGTAAATTATTTATTAAAGTGCAAGAGAGAGGGACCGAGACAATTATCAATTGCCAGTGTTACCTGCAGTGTGGGCAGGCGTGGCCCGGAAGTGTGAACTCAATACCAGCGTCCACATACCTCAGGGCAGTGCGCTGCAGCCATTCTCCCACAGCCTGGTCACCCTAGCCCCCGCCCTGCGCTTCCTCCTAAGTCCCATATGTCCACCCTCAGTGATGTCTGTGGTCTCGTGGAAGCTCGGCTTACCCAAGCGAAGCCTCGGGGCACTGACTTCCCACAGCCTCAAGAAGCGTCTGGGTGAAAGTGCCCCATATTTGACCACGTCCCCTTGATGGGGAGGCCTGGTGGCACTCAGAGGAAGGATAGCAGGCTACCAAGAAGAGACTTGATACCCTATGAGCATATACAGGGGGAGGAGGTCCCCCTCAGTCACAGTCATAGGGGAGGGGAGTAGGGGGAAAGCAAGAGGGAGGGAGGAACGGGAGGATACAAGGGATGGGATAACAAGTTAGATGTAATATGAATAAATTAATAAAATAAAATTTTAAAAAAGAAGCCTCTGGGATTGTTCTCCCTTCACAGGCTCCTAACGTGTCTGCTCCCAACCACTCCTGTCCCCAGTGACCTGGGTCAGCCCCAGCCTCTGGCTGCTCCCAAGAGGCCGGGTGAGACCACCCTCCATATACAGCTTTCAGAGGTGAATATTCTATTCCTTCCCAGTACGACAATGACACCAAAGAAAATGTCCTCAGTATTCAGGGGTGGTGTCCTCAGGACTGAGGGGGAGTTTCCTAGGCTCAGTGGGGGGTCTCAAGTATTTGTGGCACCACAGTGTGGTGCCAGCACTCAGTGTGTGTGTCCCAGGATACTGAGCCTATATCCATCATTTTGTGTGTCCTCGACAACACTCTAGATACGCTGTTCAGGCAGGAATAAGGCTGTAGGGCCTGAGTAATAGTAAGGCACCCAGAGAGGCAGGCTGGTGGCACAGGGCATGCAGGATAGAGGGGGCTTTCCCGGGCTCCTTTGTAGACCCTTGGTGCTTGGCTACTGGTGGACCCCTCCGGCCCCTCCATTCTTATCACCATCCTACTTCCGAGGACTATGAATCCCTCCTCCGGTCCTTCCAAAGACCGGGAAAACGTCCCCAAATGCTACTTAAGTTCTGTTCCTCTAAGGAGAGGGCGCCCCTTAATTACTCATTGCCAGCCTATGCACCCCACCTGCTTCTCCTGCCAGGCCCGGGGACTGTGCGGCTCTCCAGCGCCAGGCTGTGCCTGCGATCACCACATCGGGCACCCCACCCTGCTAGTGGCTTGATGCCCTTAATCACCAGCATCCAGGCAGCTGGGCGCACCAGGTGGCTTTACACTAATTAAAGCGGAGGGAGGGCGTCACCAGCCCAGCACGGGCCCAGCAGGCAAGCCGGAAACTCTCAGCCGCGGCAGTTCCGGGTCATTCCTGAACTACAGAAGCGACCGGGTTGATGACAGGCTGAGAGAAAAAGGGGGCTTCTCAGCCAGAAAGGCGATGGAGCATGACGTCACCCGGAGGAAGAGCCGCAACACTCTTCTAGGGAGAAAAATGTGAGGCCCCTAAGGGAATACTCGAGGCTTACGCAAACACTGTGAGGTTCGAGGAAACTGAGACACAGGGGTCCCTGAAGACCCCTGTTTGGGCTCCTTCTATATGACGCTGGCCCATCAATCAGATCCAGAAACCCTCGGACTCCAGACCTGGCTGGAACCTCGGATTCAATCATTGCCCCATCTAGTCTTGAACATCACCACGAGGACATTTCTATTTTCATCATATGGCCAGGAAGACACTGGGTGGGTGAGCCGACATCTTCAATGTTAGACAGGGCTGGGCAGGATCCTCAGTGCCACGCCCCACCCCCCGGAAGAGCTACTGAGGTACTCAGCTGACGAAGGGTCTGGAGGTCATCTGGACAGCCTAGGTGAATGAGGGCCACCTCTACCTGGGACTCCTGCCTCCCTGACTGGTCCCTGGGACAGTTAGTGACTAGTCCCTCTTTGCAAGCTTTCCTGCACCTGCTGAGCCCTGGAGGCGGCTCTCTGAACACCTACAACTTGAGACTTGAGCTAGGGTGCCTCACCGGCTTGCACAGATCCCTGGGCCCTGGTGGTCTCCTCATTTGTGAGGTCCCACTTGGTGCGAGGGTTTCAGCAGGTGCCCAGCGCCCAACTCTACTTCATGAAGTCACTAGGGGGCCCAGAGTCCTTCTACCCTGCAGCTGAGGGAAAAGAGGCTTGGGGGGGTGATCAGTAAACTCCCCCAATACCAGAATAGCACCCAGTGCCCCCCAGAAGAAGTCTGGATGGGCACAGGGATATCACTGACCCACCCATCCCCAACACCCATCTGCCACTCCTGACACATCTTCTGAGGGCAAGGGAGCCTCGGCTGGCCTCTCCTTCAAGAAGCGTCCCCGTGAAAAGCCGGCTTATGTGTTTGATTTAATCGTGAACCAATGATTTTTGCAAAGCGGGGCATGACCCCGGTCATTTTGTGAAAATGAATTGCCTGGGAAATGGAAATTGTCACTTTATTACAGGATTTAAAAATTCAATCCCAATTGAATAACGATGTGAGGAAGGCCAGCCTATGTCCTTCCTTCTCCCTCTTATTAATGAATTAGGATCCACGGAGAGGTGGGTAGGATTGCTAAACAGTATTCAATTTCCTGCCCTAGTCAGGGTGGTCTCCCGTAGAGGAGCATCTCAGCCACCTCACCATTCCTTCCCCTCCAAGGAACATCTCAGCCCTCAGCCCTCTTCAGAGTCCCAGGACACAGCACCATAAATCTGATCTCCATGCCTTTGCCTGGGCTGTCTCTTCCCAGAAAGGTAATTCCATGGAAGCTGCTGGCATCTTCCCATCATGAGTGGAGCCCAGCCTGTGGCACTGAGTGTGCAGCCCTGAACTGAGCTGAGTCAGAGAGTGAGGACCAATGCCACCATCACACTGGGAAACTGGGCTCTCAGACCCGCTCCATCCCGTGGGGCTAGGCACGTGGAGGGTGATGGAGCCACAAGCTGGTTCCCACGTCACCAGTGATGTGTCTGCATTCAGTCCTCTCGCCTATAGCTGAGGGACCCAATTCCAAGTGCCAACTTCTGAGTGGCAAGGCTTGGAGGGGGTGTGATGGGTATGCTTGTCAGCCCAGCATTCAGGAGGTAAAGACAGGAAGATCAGTAGTTCAAAGCTAGTCTGGGCTACAGAGGAAGGTTCAAGTTCAAAACAAGAAGGAGGGAAGGAAAAGGAGAAGGAAGAGGAGGAGGGAAGGGGAAATTTGAAAAACAACATATATACTAAGTATATGTGGGCTTTCCCTTCCTCCCTCCCTCCCTTCCTTCTTTTCTTCCTTCCTTCCTTCCTTCATGAGACAGGATTTCATGTAGCCCAGGCTGGCCATATGTAGCCAAGGATGACTTCCCTGATTCTCCTGAGCACGAGGATTACAGGCACATGCCACCATGCCTGGGGTCTATGCTGCTGCTGCTGGAGCCCAGGGCCTTTTGAGCGTGCTACCAGCTGAGCCACATTCCCAGCCCCAAACTATTTTTTTTCTTGTCCCTAAATGATACAGAATGACAGCTACTTATATGGCAAGCTTACTACCTGAGGGATTATAAATCATCAGAGATTTTTCAAAATCTGAGGAGGGATGGGCAGAAGTTAAATGCAAAGATAATGTCATCTTGTGTGGGGGTATCTAGAACCATCCTACAAGGAGGCCAAGTGCTTATGCATGCATGCATGAGTGTGTGCATGTGTGCCTGAGTGTATGAGAGTGCATGTGTGTGCCTGAGTGTGTGTGAGAGACTACATGTGTGTGCCTGAGTGTGTGTGAGAGAGTACATGTGTGTGCCTGAGTGTGTGTGAGAGAGTACATGTGTGTGCCTGAGTGTGTGTGAGAGAGTGTATGTGTGTGCCTGAGTATGTGTGAGAGAGTGTATGTGTGTGCCTGAGTGTGTGTGAGGGAGTACATGTGTGTGCCTGAGTGTGTGTGAGGGAGTACATGTGTGTGCCTGAGTGTGTGTGAGAGAGTGTATGTGTGTGCCTGAGTGTGTGTGAGGGAGTACACGTGTGTGCCTGAGTGTGTGTGAGGGAGTACATGTGTGTGCCTGAGTGTGTGTGAGGGAGTACACGTGTGTGCCTGAGTGTGTGTGAGGGAGTACATGTGTGTGCCTGAGTGTGTGTGAGAGAGTGTATGTGTGTGCCTGAGTGTGTGTGAGAGAGTGTATGTGTGTGCCTGAGTGTGTGTGAGAGAGTGTATGTGTGTGCCTGAGTGTGTGTGAGGGAGTACATGTGTGTGCCTGAGTGTGTGTGAGAGAGTGTATGTGTGTGCCTGAGTGTGTGTGAGGGAGTACACGTGTGTGCCTGAGTGTGTGTGAGGGAGTACATGTGTGTGCCTGAGTGTGTGTGAGGGAGTACACGTGTGTGCCTGAGTGTGTGTGAGGGAGTACATGTGTGTGCCTGAGTGTGTGTGAGAGAGTGTATATGTGTGCCTGAGTGTGTGTGAGAGAGTACATGTGTGTGCCTGAGTGTGTGTGAGAGAGTGTATG